>NC_031492.1:432368-444895 GCF_001602025.1 Plasmodium gaboni | reverse complement strand
GTTTCTATTATACCTGTTGGTTTGTCATATTCTAAATTATATCAGTTACAAGGTTGTGCTACATTGTTTTATGGTAATGCTATTATAATATCTCAAGATTTATGTAAAGAATATAATAACAATAATAGAGAAGCCATTTCTAAATTATTAAGCAGAATTGAGGAAGGTATGAGAAGTTGTATGCTTACATCAAAAGATCATGAAACTAGTAGATGTATTGAATTATGTGTAAGCTTATATACACCTGAAAGAATGACTATTTCAAAAAATAAAATATATAATAATTTACAATTATTTTGTAAAATGTTTTGGAAATTTGGTGATTCCAAAGTTATTGAAAATTTATCTTATGAATTAAAATGTTATGAAAAATTATTACAAGCTAATAAAATTAAAGATGATGAAGTTTGGATGCTTAAACAATCTACTTCAGCAGCTACATTAAAGTTTATTGAACATATATGTACATTTATTTTTTGTGTTATTTTTGGTATGACCTTTTCATTATTATGGTTACCCTTAGTTCTAATTTCTATATATCTCGCTGAAAGACATAGAAAAGCTGCTCTTAGAAATAGTACTATTAAAATACAAGGGGGAGATGTAGTATCAAGTTATAAAGTTTTAGTATTAATTGTTCTTTTACCGACGTTTAATATTGTATATGGATTATTATTTAGTATTTGTCTTTATCATTCTTGGCTCAAAAGAATTCTCTTTGTATTTCTGAGCATGTGTATTTTACCAATATTTTATTATATCAATTTAAATTATGCAGTACAAATACCTATCTTGTTAAGACAAATGAAAATACTCTTAAAGGTTATATGTGGAAAAATTAATGTTTGGAGAGATAACGAGAGAGAATTAATAAGTACTAGACATGAATTGCAGTTAAAAGTTCGTGAGTTAGTTTCTACTTTAGGTCCAGATGTATCAGATGACTTTCTTGAGCAACTTTATAGAAATATACCAAAATTTGTTGTAGATGCAGATACGAAAAGATTGATAAGAGGAAAGGATGAATTCTTACCAATATTGCAGCGTTCTCAGTTAGAATACAAAGAGGAGATATTATAATATAATAATAATAAGAAGAAGAAAAATAAGATAAAATAAAAAATAAATCATACAACATACAACATACAACATACAACATAATATATTAAATATATGTTAAAGAATATATATAATTATAGGAATGATGTAAAAGGAAGAAAATTATTTTAATGTATATTTTAAATTTCTTTGTAAATGCATGAATTTGTTCATAATATTTATAAATATGCATGTGTGTATATATTAATATATGTATATTTGGTGAAATATAAATACAATGTATATATTTTTTCTTTATTTCATTATTATTATTACAAGTGCATTTATTATATATGTAGAAATGTATATATTAATATTATGCCATTTTTTATTTATATTCTATGTAGATATGATATTCTTTTGTCACTTTCAAATATATACTGTTTATGTTATAATAATCGTTATTATTAATATTGTATTACATATATTTTTTTTCATCCCCTTTTTTTTTATACACAATTTTCAAGTTATATATATATAAATATATGTATGTATATGTATATATATATATATGATATTCTTTTGTCACTTTCAAATATATACTGTTTATGTTATAATAATCGTTATTATTAATATTGTATTACATATATTTTTTTTCATCCCCTTTTTTTTTATACACAATTTTCAAGTTATATATATATAAATATATGTATGTATATGTATATATATATATATATATATATATATATATATGCAAATATATATCCATTTTAAAATTCTTCATTTGTTTTTTGTTTACTCTTTTTTGTTTTTTGTCCAATTTTTCTATTACCTCATTTTTTATTGTTTATACATATTTATTTGTATATATATTTACATGTATATATACTATTAATCAAAAAGTCAACTTATATATATATATATATATATATATATGTTAATATATCATTAAAATGAAATATAATTATATTTCCTTATCGTTTATTTAAAATTGTCCTAGGTATACATAAAATTATATCTTATGAATTATGTAATTTTAAATATAAATAACTTATTTTTATAAATATTATTTTTTTTTTTACTTTAAAAAATTAAATTGTTATAATGGTAATATAAATCATAAGTTATGTCTAGGGCGTATTATATGCATACTATGCAATACACACAAAAAAAAAAAAAAATAAATAAATAATAAAAAAGAAATAAATCATAATTAAAATAAATGATAAATAATGATGTAAAATAAAAAATATATACAAATAACATAAGCTTATTAATACTTAAATATATATATATATATATATATATATATATATATATATGTATATATTTGTTGGCTTAAAAACCTTTTTGTTATTATGTTTATCTTTTATGCACCTTACAAAATTTGTCCATTATTGAACCAAAAACCAAATTGCATATTTTCATTAAAAAGGCATAAAGAAATATAAATATGAATTTTAAAGAAGAAGAGATATTATAAAAAAAAGATTTGTTATTATTATCATCATTTATTAAAGGTTTTTGTTTGAGATTTTGAAAAATATGTTTCATCATATGTTTTTCTTTTTCCAAATGTGTTTGTTTTTTTTTTAAAACTAATTTTAATAAATTAATTAAAGAAGTATCTTTATTAATTTTAATACCTTCATTTAGTACTTTAATAGATTTATCATATTCACCTAACATAAAATAACCTTTAGCTAACCTAAAATATATCTTTATGTTATTTTTATCATTTTCTTGTGCTAATAATGAATATTTTACACATTCAGAATATTTATTTATTTTCATATAACCTTGTGCAATGTTACTACAATATGTTGTATGCATCTTCAAAAAGACTTCTAATCTATCAGGATTTAATTCGTCTCTTTTAGATAAAACATAATTGATAGATCTTAAACCCCTTTCCCATATTTTTAATGCCCCTTCATAATCTCCTTTATTATATTTTTCATTTGCATCATCTTTCGTTTCTTTATCATCATCAGATAATTTTAAATCTGTTATATTATTATTTAAATTTTGTTTATTAATATCACAATTTTGTTCATTATTTTTATCATGCACATCTGTTTTTTTATCTACAAAGTTAGCATCATTAGTTTCACAATGTATATCATATATATGCTTATTATCAGAAATAACCTTATTATAATTCTTATCATTATTATGTATATTATTAACCTCTTCATCTTTTAATATACTATTTTTTGTTAAGCATGTTTTAGAATAATTTCTTTCTTCTTTATTTAATATGGTAGTACCTTTCTCTTCATTATCATTATTATCTTTTTGTTTTAGATTGCTATATTTTATATTACATTTCTCAGGACATTCTACACTTTTCAAATGTGTACCTTTCATCTTGGTATTCATTTTATTATATATATATATATATATATGTATGTATGTATTATTTTTTTGTTATAATATATACAATAAAAATTAAAATATAAAATATGTATATTATATATATAATATACATATTACACTTATTTATTCATGAATGAGTTATTTAATCAATTTTAAAAAAACAGAAAAAAAAGAAATCGGTTAAAATATAATTAATTAAAAAAAGAAATATGAATTATTTAAAAAAAAAAAAAAAAGGATTAATATATATATATATATATATATATGTATGCTATTCGGAAAAAAATATATTTTTATATTATTATAAATTATATCAAAAACAAATTAACAATAAAGCTAATTCCTAAATTGTTTTTTTGATTGTAAAGAATAATTACACAAATATAGCAAAATGGGATAATATAAAAATATATATATATATTATTATATATATTATTAAATTCAATGTTTTATATTATTATATATATATATATACCATTTTGTATTCATATTTTTTTATAGTATATACTATTAGGGCCTTTATATTTTTGTTAAATTACCATTTAACTATAATTATGAAGTTCAAAAAAATAAAAAAATATGAAACCAAAAAAATAAGGTGAATAATAAATATTAATAAATATATATATATATATATATATATATATATTTCTAAATTTATTATGAATTATAATTATTTGAGGAAAAAAGCTTTTCCATTTATATTTATGTTGATTGTTAAATAAAAATATTTTGATGATTGGTCCTTATAAATATTTGTGTACAATTAAATTATATAATATATATAAAATACTAATATGTCTAAACAGAAGGAGTAACAATATAAGAATTATATCCTTGTTTAAAATTATAAATATATTTTATTGATATATATATGTATATTTATTTATATAGAATAATTATTTTGTTTTATTATATAATGTATAAAAAAAACGTTTCTGAACATTTTAAAAATAATCATAGGTATCCAAATAATTTAAGCAGTTGGTTAATTTCATCTTTTGTTCATATTCGTCTAGTTTTAAATTAAATAAATTTTTTATTTTCATCATGGAAACATTAGCCAAATTGTCTCCACATAATAATATATCTTCTTTATTAAACATCCTTCAAAATAAAAAAAAAAATAAAAATAAAAAAATAAATAAATAAATATATATATATATATATATAATGAACATGTTTACATTCATAATGAATAAATATGTCTTTACTTTAAGGTGGTAATTTTGGATGTCTCCAAATTGTTTGGATAAAAAATTATCAAGGGATCTTTCGAGAAAAAATCAAAATCCCATAATTCTATTCTTCCATCATCAGAGCAGCAAAAAAAGGAGGTTGAATTATTTGGTGACCTGAATGTATTATGATAATAATATATTATATAAAAATGTATATACATACATACATACCCACATATATATATATATATATATATATATATATATATATATATATATACATATACTTTATTTTTACCATATTATATCATTTATTGAGCTGAACGAATTTTTTGATTTAAAGGTTGTAATTTGTGTATTACGAAATCTATTCCATAATTTTACTGTACAGTCCTCACCAGCACTTATAAAAATATCATGATCAAATTTATTTATTTTAATTCTATTGACAGCCCCAAAATGAGCAATGTAATGATTTAAATAAGACTTCTGATAGCAGCTATTGCACCTGTAAATTATGCCATTTTTTGTACCTACCATAAAATAAATATTCAAAAGTAAAATATATATATATATATATATATATATATATATATATATTATCACACCATTACCATATACATATTATATCATATTATTTTTACCTAGATAATAGTAGGAATGGGTTGGTTTAATTTTTTTGTCGATTATATTTTTTGTTATATTTTTGTAATGATTCAATAACTCCTCCTCTTTTGATATATGATTAATATAATTATCTTTTTCAAGAGGTGTAGTTTTATGATTTAATTTGTTATCTGATTTTTTCATAAGATCTTTTCTTTGTTGAACATTTTTATTTTCATTTAATTCTACATAAGGATTATTTTCATTCTTATTAAATTCTGAAGAATCATTTTTCTCAATATTACTAATAATAAAATCCTCATCATGGTGCATATAATAATCTATATCAATACAAGTTAAAGATGAATTGAATGGTTTATTAACAAGATTTTTATTTTCAAATACGGATGATAGATCTTGATATAAATCATTTTTTTTATTTTTTAAATATAATATTTCTTTAGTTTTTAATTCTTTTTCTATGTTCCATTGATATACACAACCATTTTCATGAGCTGAATAAAAAATATTTTCAAAGGAATTATTATTAGTATACTGATTTTTAAAAGAAAGATCATATATTGGTTCATAACAGTTTTCATAATAATTTTTAATTGTTGTCGATTTAAGTACAGGTGTTTCATCTTTTTGTCTTATGTCATATATATAGATATGTCCATTAGATAATGCAGATACTAATAGATTCGGATTGTTTTTTGAATATTTTATTTTCATAACACTGCAATTTAAATTATATAGTTTAAGAGGATAATTTGGATTTATAAAACTAAATATGGCAATATTCCCTTTACTGTTTTGAAAAGATCCAATATCTAATGTATTTGAATAACTAGAAGAAATATAATCTTTATAAAATTTATTTGTATCAATTGATGTAACTATATTTTCTAATTTATTATAATGAAACTGAAATAATTTATTGATAGATATATTCTTGATATATTTTTTCTTTTTCCTTTTATATAATATATTATTATATTCTATACTATTTGTATGTTCAATATTATTATTTAAATCCAAATGAATATTTTTTGTATCTTCATTTATATTATCAAGTACATCTGTATATTCATTACATGTCCTATTAATATTATTATTATTACAAATGTGATCATTTAATATATCGTGATTATAATATTTGTATATATAATCTTGTTTCACTTCCTTTATCAATTTTAATCTATTTACATTTATGGTAGTAAATCCTTTTTTCTTTTTTAAAATATATTCAAATTTTTTTTTTTCAAAATTATCTCTTTCTAAAAGATCGGATGTTTTTTTTTTATTTTTATTATGTAAGACATCGTCGATAATTATGGTACTTATTTTTTTTAACTTATCTTCTTTGCTTTCATCATTTATAAGAATATCAAATATTTTGTCATCTTCCATTTTATTAAAATTGTCTACACTTGTATGATTTTCTAATAGGTCTTCTGAACATCCATCTTTTGTTTTTTTCTCCGAATTAGTATCATTCATTATTTTTATATTTTTATTGACATTTATATGATCGTTGTTATTCCTCTTATATGTTAGATTATTAATATCTTGTTTATTTTGTAAAAAATCTGAATAATTATTTTCATTTGTATCATATTCTTTTTTATTCATTTTTTTTTTTCTTTTTTTTATTTTCTTTCTGATATTATTTTTTAGCTTGTTTACAAAAATTTTTTTGGCTATTTTTTCTTTTTTCTTTTTAGAAAGAATATGAATACGATGTTTTATTGAATTAATCGAAATTGTATCATTGGAATTATTTGTCTGTTTAGGAATATCACCCTTCATTTTATTAATATCTTTAATTTTGTTTTTCAAATTACATAATTTTTTCATATTTGTTTTTATTTTTATCTTTATAAGAATTTTTTTTTTTTTATAGTTAATATTAGGATTAGTAAGAGCATCATAATTTTCTCCGTCAAACATTTTAACGTCATTATTTTCTACTTGTTTTAAATAATTCAAATGAATATTTTTATAAATCATTTGTTGATAAATGTAAATATTCTGAACAATACATTTTTCGATTTGTTTTATTAAAAGTATAAAATTAGATTTATTTAATTTTTTTTTTTTGTTATTAATTATCCAAGGTATTCCTCTAGCATTATCTTCGGCATATGGGTCTTCTTCAGGAATATCATTTTCTTCTTTTTTCTTTTTAATTATGGATTTGATTAAATATTCATCTTCACTAAAACTGCCTTATTTGGAAGAAAAATGAGAAGTTATATTTATTGATAGGGGGAAAAAACAAAATGGTATTATATAATGTGTATATAAATATATTATATATATATATATATATATATTATATATCATTTTACTTGTTAAGAATTTCATTGTCTTCATATTTTTATATCTGCTCTTTGTTCTCATTGTTCTGCTTTTGTTTGAAAAGGTTCTCGATATATTTTTTGTCATAAATAAAGTATTAAAAAGAGATGTGTTATTTTTCCTTGATTTATAAAATGATTTGGGTATGATGGTAGTTTGTTTATTATCAGCAACATTTTTATCAACAACTTGGACCCACATATTTTTCTTTAAAATTACTCTTTCGTTAATATTTAAGGAATCTCCATATTCATCCATAATTTTTTTTAATTTCTTATTTCTATATTTGAGAAATCTTTTATGTAACAACTGCGATCTGAAAAGGGAACCGTAAGAAATTAATAAGAAAACAAATGAAAATGTGAATATATATATATATATATATATATATGTATTTATCTTGATTAATATGGTATTTTTTATTTTTAACAAGTTAGTGTTATAAAATATATATACAACTATAAATGCATATTTTATTAGGCCCTTTTTGGATTTGTCTATTTGTTTAATGTGACAAGACTATATGTTTTTAAATATTAATTTTTTTTTTATTTTTTTTATTTTTTTTAACATGTCTGTTGGGTTCATAATTGTCAATTTATACAATTCATATAAATTCGTTTGAGTACTTTTACTTTGTTTATTAATTGTAGAAACATATATATCTTTATTTTTTTTAAAAACGCTTAATGTTTGCATGGATTTACTTATATAATTACTTTCATCATTATTAAGTAATTTTTCATATAACTTATTTTTTTCTTCGACTTTTAATTTTTCTTCATCTATGTCATTTAGTGTATTGGGAATATTCAACAGGACAATTGTTTCACTTTCACACAATAATATTTCTAGTTGATTGAAAAAAGAGAGGCATCAATAAAACATCATAAATTGGTTAAATGTAACATATAAAATCAAAAAAAAGATGGCTCAACATATATAAATATATATATATATATATATTTATGTATATATGTTTACCATCATAAGTATTTGAAATTTCTTTTTCATATGGAGTCCATTTAGTATCCCTTTTATTATTTATATAATCAAAGAATTCGCTTTTTCCTATTTTTTTCTTCTTTTTAGCATTTAATATATCTCTAATTTGTTCTTCATCTTGTATATTTGCTAATTTTTTCTGGGAATCATTTCTGGTATGATCAATTTTTTCATCAAATTGTTTCAATAACTGATCTATTATTTGAAGGAAAAATAAAATGATTTAGTAAAAGTGTTAATAGAAAAATATATAAAATAAATATATACATAAATATATATATATATATTTATATTTACATATGTATTTACCAATTTGATCAAATGATTTCTTTGTTTCCGTTTCTTGAAAATTGAAATATATTGGTTTAGGTGTTATATTTTTGTTATCTAATATTATTTCAATATGATCATCTTTAAAATTCACAAAGAAAAATGATATATATATATATATATATGTATAGATTTTATCTATTTATATGTACAAAAGTTTGCTTATATTTTATATAATTTGCCTTCATATGATTAGTAGTTATATCCATATATATATTTATATTAACCTTTAAAATCAGCATTGAGCTTATTAGACTTGTTGAAACAAATCTTGCTCATATTACTTTTAATTTTTTTTATGGTATTTATGGGTTCTTCCATTTTTTATGATATTCTTATTTATACTGTTATAATAGTGCTAGAATAAAAGATAATTATTCACGCAAAAAATAAAATATATATATATATATATATATAATATGTGTATTTTTTTTTTTTTTTTCCTTTGAGGGGCATAAAATATGTTCATATAAGAAAATTATAATAATATATATATTTTATAAATGAAGAGAAAATTTTAATGTTAAATAAAATAAATAAATATATTTATAATATACCAATATAATTTTTTTTTTTTTTTTTTTTTTTTTTTTTATCGAAAAAAAAAGTAATATTATAAGAAATTATTTTAATAAATAATCTTAATATTTTATAATTTCTATAAAAAAAATAAAAAAGCGTCGAAAAAATATATACTTTTCTTATTTTGTAAATATCTTAAATAAAAATGATTTTATTATAATATATATAATATAAATATATTAGGAATATATATAATGCCTTTCCCTCGTTAGAAAATAAATAAATAAAAAGAACTGATTTATAAAAATATTAATATATTAATATATTTATATATTTATATATTCCTTTATTAATATATTTATATATATATGTCATCATTTATATAATATTTGTTTATATAAAAATGTTGACATGATAAAGTGTAAGGGGAACATATTTTTTGTCTTAAAAGGGAGATTTAACAAAAGGCTCATAAAAAAATGTGAAAAAACATATATGCATACCATAAATAATCCGAGTGTAGATTTTCCATACAAATGTCAAAACAAACCAAAGGAGGGAGAAGAATTTTTTTTTAACAAAGAAAAGTTTGTAAATTTTGAAAATGTGAATGTAAAAAATTTAAATAATAGAGAATTTTTATATTACATAGGATATTGTAGTAAAAATAAATTGCTTAATTTAAATAAGATAAATTGTGTAATGAAAGAATTAGAAATAAAAATAATAAATAGTATTAATAATTCTATATCATCTGATTTTTCACAAAATAAAAAAAATATATTAAATTCAAAATGTTACAATCAAAATAATGAAAAGCCATTTTTTGATATTCATGATTTAGTTAAGGTCTATTTGAATATATGTTATATTAATTCTTATTATTTTCTTAAGGAAAAAAGAGAAAATAATAATACTATAAAATATAAAAATAATATAGTAAAAAATGAAGAAAATAATATATTTTTTCATAAACAAAACAAATACACACAAAATGGTACTGTACAAAATGTGAATATAAAAAATAATCATAAAATAGGAAATGTAAAAAACGAATTTGAAATTAATAATAAACCATTTAATAACAAAATTGATTTTAATACAAATAATATAGATTTTTTTAAAAATGATCAAAATGTATATAACAATTCATGTAACAGTTCTTTGGATGAATCCAAAGAATATGTATGTAATGAATATGTGAAAAATATATTTAATTTACTGTCCATATATTTTCTTCAAAATATTGATTTAATTAATAATCATTATTTATGTAGACTTTTTTATGGATACAATAAAAGCAAATTTTCAAATCATAGATATCTTAATAATTTATGTTTTGAAATTATCAAAAGGATAAAAAAAATTAGAACATATCATTTATATTTAATGCTTACCAATTGTTATTATTTAAATTATGTAGATAGTGTTTTTATTAAAATTTTATTACTTAATATTATTACAAAATTTTCTCAACTTCCTTGTGAAGCAATGTGTCAAGTTATACCTGTTATCCCTTTATATATTAATTCAGAAAAATTAATTTACAAAATTAATCTCATATATTCCAAAAAAATAGCTAGCTTTAACCAAATTGGTCATATTATTCTTTTATTTAAAAAAATGTTACAATACAATATTATATCACAAAAAAATGTCTTTTTATCTTTTAAGCATTTAAATAATTTTATCAAATTGAAAAAAAAAAATAACGTAAATAATATAAATAAGGATAGTAAGAAAGAACAAGAAATGTTAAATGAAAAAAATGATTCAGATGATCATATCATAAATAAGGTTGTAGAATCTTTTGAAAACTTTGAACATAATGAAGATCAATTTTTTGAGAAAAAGAAAAATGAAGATGATATAATAATAAATAAAAACCAAATAAATTCTTTATTTCAAAATAACAATATTAGTAATAATAATATAAAGATTAATCATAGGGAAAAATATAAAAATTCAAAATATAATATACAAAGTGAAAATATAAATGTAAATGCTACAAAAAAATTATATATGAATAAAAATAGTAACGTAAAACAAAAAAGTGAAGAAATAATTTTTCAAAATGATGATTTTATTTTTAATTTTAAAATCATAGAAATGCATTTAAAGCATGATTTAAAAAATATATATTCTCTTTTACCAAATGAATATAAAAATTTTCTTGAACGAATAAGGAAAATATCTTGTAACCTTAATAAAAATATACAAGGAGAAAAAGAAATTTTTATATTAAAAAAATATATGAAAATGTTGCAATATAAATTTATTACATTTAATTACGGACCATATGTCTTACATATATGTGATCCATTTTATAAAATATTTCTACAATTTGAAAATCAATGGAAATTATATCCTATATATGAACAAATAGTACAAAAAAATTTTGAAATGAATAAAATTAATCATCTAAAAAAAGAAGGATTTAAACCAATATTTATATGTCATGATATATTATTAGAATGTAATAATGAGAATGAAAAATTAGAATACATCAATTCCATTTTGTTACATACACAATTTACCAAATATAATATAACATTAAAGGAAAAACAAAATTTATCAATTCCACAAGAGTTCCAGTATATACACATATAAATTATATAATATATGTATATATTATGTTACATATAAAACATTATACTAATATAATAAATAATATTGTTATAATGCATACATTTTTTTTTTTTTTTTTATTATAATATAATTCCATAATTAACATTAAATATTTGTACAAAAATGAAAACGCAATTAATTTAATAAATCGATTAATCAATTTATATTTTTATTTAATGTATAATATGCTATTTTTTTTTTTTTTTTTATGTGTAAATTATATTTTAAAAAATAAATAGAAATATATATTTATAAAATAAATATTATAACTCTACAAAGAAAATAAACAAATAATTTTTTTATTACTTCATAAAAAAAGAAAGAAAGATATAATATAGCGAAATTATTATTACGTCATGAATCAAACAAGTAGTAATTATATACACATAAATTGAAATATATAATAAATTGTTGTCCTTCAAATATAAGGTATTTATATTTTTTAAAATTTATTATTCAAATGAAGTTGTATCC
>NC_031492.1:427106-432268 GCF_001602025.1 Plasmodium gaboni | reverse complement strand
CACAAAAAGAAGTATTTCTTAATTACGCAATTTTATTTTTCTTTTTTTTCAATGGGGCCAAAATATAAAAAATATTAAATTTATATTATATATATATATAATATATGACATATATATATATTTATTTTTCGCACGGATTAATTTTTATATTTATAATTTATATATATATAATATATTTATTTTTATTTTATGTTGAAACATGCAAAAAAGTTATGATAAAAAAAAAAAAAAAAAATGTTCTTTTATTTATTTTTTTTTTTTTTTTGTTTCTTTTTTTTCATTATATAATATTTCGCATATTATAATAAAATATATTTATATATATTTATTTATTTATCTATAATTATGACATATTTTATTATATAATTTTAAAATATTTTTATATTTGGATATTTTTGTGTATTATTTATATAAATATTTAATTTTATTTTTTATATAGTAAATACTATGGCATGTATATTGAACTATATTATATATTTAATATTATATTATTTTATATATACATTTTTTTTTTATATAACATAAAAGATGTACATTGCCTAATTTATATTTTATTTATATAATAGCTTAAAATAAAAATATATTTAAAAAATATTCTATAGAATTCATATAAAATCCTTAAATTGCATTAAAAAATGTTAAATGATAATAAATATAAAATATAATAATGTTCTTATAATAACAATTTCTTTTTATTTTTTTTAAATGAAAATAAAATCAGACCCTTTTTATATGCCCAAATAAATGTAATAAAATAAAGCAATTTAATTCGTTTCTATTTTTGCATTTATAAGAAAAGAAAATATATATATTTTTTTTTAATAAGGTATATATATTTGTGTGCAGTTATTTTTAAGGTAACATTATATATATATATATTATATGGCAAGGATAAAAAAAAAAAAAAAAAAATGATAATATATTTAAGTACATATAATTTATCATATTAAAATAAAACATATATTTATAAATATGTATATATATATTTTTTATTATAACTATTTAAAAATATGGTACACGAAATTCAAGCGAAAATATCCATAAAAAGATGGATTTTCAACTTGAGAAAAAATTAAATAAAATAAAAGTACATATAGACATATACATATATTTTATAAAATATATATATGTATATTGATATATTATATGAACAAAACTTAAAAAGAAAAGAAAAAAAAAACCTTTAACAGAAAAAAATAAAATACATTTATAATATTGTTTAAAAATTAAATATTAGGATAACACTTTTATGTACGTCTGACTGAACGATCTCCTCTTTCTTGGAGTTCACCCTTTTTAATTAATATAGCCAATGCTCTAAAAAAAAATTAAGTATATATAATGTAAAAGATATTAAAAAAAAAAAAAAGAGAATATATATATATATATAAATATATATTTATATATATATATGTACATATATATATATATTTTTTTTTTAATTACTTCGATAATGCTGATCTGTCAAAACCTCTTAATTGTAGTTCCCTAAATAAATTAACTCTTGATGCTCTTTGTCCTTTTCCAAGTCGACCTAATATTGCATCTTCCGCTTGCTAATAAAAATATAATAATAAAAATATGCATGTATTATAAAAATCATTATTTTAATTGTTACAAAAAAAATATAAGTCACATTAAAACATTTTTTAAATTATACACAACTCATATATATATATATATATATATGTTCCTATGAAATAATTATTTAATTTTTTTTTTTTTTGGGTGGATATTTTTTTTTTTTTTTTTATACCTTGACAGCTTTTTGTTCTAATGGAGACATTGTTTCAAAAATCAAACATTGCTTTGCAGTTTCTGCAGTTGAAGCGGAAAATAAATCAATGGACATTTGAACATGTTTGTCAGTAGCAAACTGAGACAATTCCATCTTAGCAAAACTGAAAAAAGGAAAAATAAATAAATAAATATATATATATATATATATATATATATATATATATATGTACACATGTAATCCTCATTATCTGTTTTACGAACATTTATCCAAATCTTAAAAAAAAACATATATATATATATACATATACATATTATTTATTACCTTTCGGCTAATCGAATTAACGATTCCAATTGTCTTAAAGTGATAGGTATTTTTTTGGTTACTGATCTTCTATCTCCCCTATATTCAGCTCTTGTTTGTACATAAAAGTTTCTTAATGAATCTCTTGCTTCCTTTGATAATAAGGGTGCAATTTCCCTTTTAGCATATTGAATATATCTTGTAAGTTTGGATAATGGAATTTCTCCTTCTTGTGATTTATGTTTTGATGCATGTAAGGCTACAATATGGTTACATAACAAGGTATCTTTTTCTACATCTTGTTTATTTCTTAATAAGAAAATGATATCAAATCTTGATAATATAGTTGTTTTAAAATCGTGTTGATAAGTAGTATCTTGAGAATCATCATAAGAACCAAATGATGGATTAGCTGCAGCAATAACTGAACATCTTGTATTTAACATAGTTGTTATACCTGCTTTAGAAATAGAAATAGTTTGTTGTTCCATAGCTTCATGAATAGCAACTACATCATCATCTCTCATTTTATCAAATTCATCAATGCAAACAACTCCACCATCTGCTAAAACCATAGCTCCACCTTCTAAAGAAAAGACACCTTGACTATCTCTCATAACAGCTGCTGTTAATCCTGCTGCACTACTACCTTTTCCAGAAGTATAAACCGAAACAGGTGCGCATCTATTTACAAATTTTAATATTTGTGATTTAGCAACAGAAGGATCACCTAACATTAACATATTAATATCTCCTCTAATTTTAGTTTCCTCACCAATTCTTTTTCTGGTACCACCAAATAATAAACATGCACAAGCCTTTTTTACTTCATCCATTCCATATAATTCTGGGGCAATAGATTTAAATATTTTTTCATGTATATTATGTTCAGCAGCTAATAATGTTAATTCATTTCTTTCTTCTACATCAAAATTTAAATCATTTCCTGACATATCATCATATTTTTGAAATCCTAAAACGTGTAAATAAGAAAAATTCGTTCCATCGGCTCGAGTAGGTCTAGGGTTAGGGTTATAAGAAGTCAATACACCATGAACATAAACTCGATCTCCTGGTATCATTTTTTCACATAAATATCTAGTAACATTTAATTGTAAGTGTCTAGGCATATCTCCAGTTGGTACAGCTTCAGGTAGTTCTTGCATTTTTAAAGATTGAATATCAACAAAAGTACATTCATTTGGTAGTATAACATATGGTTCTAAAACACCATTACATCCTAATTGACTATCCATAGCATTACCTAATCCCATAGAAGATTTCATAGTAGAAGAATATCTACAATATGGAGGTAATTGTGGTTTATCTCTCCATAAAGGTACATCAATAGACATTTTATGATCACAATAACGACATTGTAAAGTAATTTTTCTCATTTTATGTTGTGGTTTACTAGCTTGAACAATAATACCAGGAACAACCACAAATCTTTCTTGTGTAGCTGCTAAAAGTCCTCTTATAGGTGTTGGTCTAATAAATGTATTTAATAAATTAATTTGTACATAATTTAAATGTTCATCTTCATCGTTTAAAATATTAGCAGTTTCACAAACTTCATAACAAACTCTTTCAATAGTAGGTAAATAAGTAAGAGGTCTTTCAGATAATGCCCTAGCTAATATTGCTGAATAATTTTCTGGTTTCTTCATTTTCCTTTCTGATCTAGGTGTTGCACTAATTTCATTGTTTTCAAAAACTGTTTGTTGTTTATATATATCATCTAATTTTAAATCTAATGTAAAATTATTATTCTTTACATTTTCAAATAATGTTCTTTTTAAATTTCCTTCTTTTAATGTATTAGAAGAATATCTCGATAAAAAATCTTGGAAATAATTATATACTTCATTAAGACTTGGTAAATTCTCTTCTATTCTAATATTATTCTCTGGTCTATTATTAGGATTCCTCGTAGGATTAAAAAATGCTCTTCCTTCTTGTATTCCTATCATTTTTTATGCTCTTAATTTTTAGTTATATTAGTATAAATATACGTACGAAGTTAAAATAAACACGAAAAATAAATAAATAAATAAATAAATAAATAATATATATATATATATATGTTAAAAATACAATATCATACAGTAAAATATATATATATATATATATATATATATATATATATATATGTATATATTAAAAATAGGGATTTATTATAATACAATATAATAATTTTAATAACACATTATGAAATGGCGTAATATTATATATCAGTAGAAATTACTTTTTAGAATACATTAGGAATATATATATATGATAATTTTCTAATTTCAAATTGGGAATAATATATATATGTCTAAATTTTTTTATCTCAAAAATAAAGAAAATAATATAAATTAATCTAACTCATAATATAAATATATATATAATATTTGTATTATATATTTTTTCGTCTTCAATAAATTACATACATATTTTTTAATTATATATATATATATATATATATATATATATATATATATATATAGTGTGTGTAACTGTATATTTTTTTTCTACTTGGTAAAAGTACTATCCGAATAAATAATAAATATATCCTATGTTAACATATAAATATTTATGTAATAAAATTATATATTATGTAAATATGAATTTATATAAATAAAGTAAATAATATTTATAATACATAATATATTAATAATAATAAGAAATGTTATATTCTAAAAGGTAAAAGTATGAAGAAAAATATATACCTAAAAATATATATATATAACCCTAATTTTTTCCCATACTTTTTATATTAGAGTTAATAATGATATCGAATTAATATTTAAAAAATTTTTATGAAATATATATATGTACAAAAATAAAACATATAAAATGTATAATGAATAAATATAATGCATATATATATAATTCATAATTCCATTGTATCTCTTATTATATTAAAACATTATACAAAATAATAATATTATATAAAAAAAAAAAAAAAAAAAAAAAAAAAAAAAAAAAAAAAGAAAAAAAAAAAAGAATTCTTTTCATATTTATTTTCTCATTAACACATTCATCATTTTAAATTCTAAAATATGTATATGTATATAAAAAAAAAAAAAAAAATTATTTTTAAGAAAAAGAAAAATATATAATATTTAAAAAAATT
>NC_031492.1:417633-427006 GCF_001602025.1 Plasmodium gaboni | reverse complement strand
TAATTTATTTGGTTATAATAATTATTTTAATTAGAAATATAAATTAATAATCCCATACATATCAATTTAAAAATAATATATATATATATATATATATATGTATATATGTGTATGATAAAAAAATAAAAAGTTAAGGAACACTTCTTGATAAGTGAGCCTTCAATAAATCTAGTCTTTTTCTTATCTTTCTTGTTCTTGATAAGAAAAATTTTATTTTATAAATATAAATTCTTCTCTTCCAGTAATTTTCCATAATTTCATTTTGATTATAACAACCTCTCTACAAAAATAAAATAATATATATATATATATATATATATATATATATATTAATAATTATTTATTTGTTTCCATATAACTACATGTACAAATAAAAATATTATAACATTTAAGCAATATATATTATTTATTTATTTATATTATTTATTTATATTATTTATTTATATTATTTATTTATTTTATTTATTTTTTTTACCTGAACATATTTAGACTTATCAATATTTGAACAGCTGGGACATAACCAAAATTTGTCATTCTTATTATCCATGTTATGTTCACTAGAACTTAAACAATAAGTATGCCATGCATTATTACAGTTATAAGAATCACACATATTTAGTTCTCCTCCGTTCATACACTTATAACATAAAATATCATGCTTACAAAAAATAAGATAATAAATATAATCACATAATAATTGAATAACTACCTTAGTATTAATAGTACTATGAAATAAATCATATTTTAATTGTTTTAATATATATTGTAAAATATAACAAAGAAAAAAAAGAAAACTACAAGAATTCCATTTATTATTATTTGTACTAATAATTTGTTCATCTAATATATTTTTACTAATTGATAGATGTATTAATACATATTTTAAATAATCATTTAAATAACATATTTTTCTGTTATTAATATATATGTTTTTTATTTTATTTTGTAAATCGATATTATTATATATATTCGAATTTGTTTCAATTAACACATCCTTCTTATTATTTATATTATTATTTTTTTTTGTACTATTTTTTAAATTTATGTCATTAATATTTAATTCATCTGTAATAATATTAATTCCTTTTATATCATAATTATTACATACTATATTTGACTTTAATAAATTCAAAGACAATTTCATATTATTCATATTATTCATATTATTCACTTCTTTACTTGTCTCATGAACAGTTGCTTCTTTTTTATCATCCTCATTTATTATATGTTCATTTTGTTCATATATATTTTTGTTTCTATCCATATCATTCATATGATTATTATCAAAAAGAATATCTTTCATACCTTGTATTTTTAAAAATAGTTCTTTTTGTATAAAATAAATGAAATTAGAATATTTCTTAAATATATTTGAAAAAGTTTGCAATAATAAAAAATATGATTTATTATATGGAACATTATATGTTTTATTTAATATATTCATTTCTATTTCATTATAGTTATAAAATACAGCATCGTTCAATTTAATAATATATTTATTTATATATAAATTTGAAATATTATTAATATAATCAAAAGGCTTATTTGTTATATTGGAATAGGTTTCGATGTTATAATTAGAAGCACAATTGTCCTTATAAGGGTCATTATAAGGGTCATTATAAAGGTCATTATAAGGGTCATTATAAGGGTCATTATAAGGGTCATTATAAAGGTCATTATAATCTCCTTTATACTTTTTCTGAGCATTATTAAAATTTTCAAGTGTACACATATAATTTGCTTCATTCTTATTATTATCATTTTCACTATATTGTGAGGGTAAATCTAAAAAAAATGAACCATTTTTATAACTATTAATAGAGTTGGTTCTATCAAAATTCTGTATTTCATCAGTACCTTTATTATTATATTCACATACATTTACTAATAAGGTACTGCAATTACTCTTAATATCATTATTTTTCTTATCTTCAAAATTAATTAAAGAATTGTTTGTTAATGATTCGTAGGTATTATATATAATTTCTTTGTTATATGTACTAGGTTTTAATACATTAGTTTCTTTCTTTATATGATTTTTATGTTTATGCAATTTAAGATTTTTATGTGTATTTTGCTGTTTCAAATATTTGAATATATTTTGTATGGACTGTAATGAATATAATAAGAATTCATATTCCTTTTTCATAACAGATATGGGAATATTATTATAATAATAATTATTCTTATTATTCTTTTTATTATTACTATTTATAATATTATTACTATTTATATTAATATTATCGTCAGATGAACTTTCATAATCTGTTAGCGCCTCATCACTTCCATCTGTTATATAAAAACCCAAGAATTTTTTTTTTATAGGTGGTAATGGTATATTTGTAAAAGGACATTCATTTTGTGGAAATATATACACATCAGTTTTATAATTTTGATTTTCATTATTTTTTAAATGTAATCCAATATGTGCAATATCTTCAGCTGCACGTATGCCTGTATCATATGCACCATCAACACATTGAAAATAACTCTTGGATAGATATTCTCCACAAAAAACAACCCTTGGATTATTAATTGGATGAGGTGATCTTAAATATATTAAATCATTATCATTACAATTTATATATGGATATGCATATGAACCAAAAGAGAAATTATCATCTTGCCATTTGGTTATAATATAATCAACTAATATTGGTAATTTCTTCCCACTATTTTCAAACATTTTATTTAATGTATATAAACATTCATTAATTATATAATATTCTTTTTTAATATATCCATATGTACATGACCAAGGTGGGAAACAATGAACTAATATACATCCAATTTTCCCATATGCATGTAAATTTAAAAATTGAAATTTTTGATCAATACAATTTATTTGTAAACTATCAAAAGGCCATGTAAAATTATATGGATAAAATCTTAATATAATTTTATTATGATTTCCCATTTTATAATTTTGTAGTGCCCTCAATTTTAATGGATGTAATTCTGGTTTAAATTTTAAGCATGTTTTTAATTTTTTTTTTTTATCATTATCTATTAAACATCCAAGTGGTAAAGCTACTATTACATATTTTGCATAAATAGTTACAGTTTTATTATTACAATTATTTAAATCTGAAGTACCATGAAAATGTTTATTAATATTTTTAAAATTAGTATCATAACATTTACATTTAATCATAACTTTATAATCCTCTTCTTTATTTTCTCCTAATTTATAATCTTCTTTTATTAAATCGTTTATTAAAAAATTTTCATTTATATATTGTGTACTCTTACTTGACATTTCATTTTGTGCTACAAATATGTTATTATTTTTGGTTACATGAGAATCATTTATATAATTATTATCAACACTTTGTATATTATTAGTATTATTTCCTTGACTATTTAAAAAGGATAAAGTGTTATTCTGATTAATCTCATAATTTTCATTATCCATATGATACATGTATTTATCATTATTTTTATCTTTTATATATACCAATTCAGCAACTGTATTTAAGAAAATTTTATTTTGAATATCTTCTGATAAATAATTAATTAGCCATTTCCAACCATCAACAACAATTTTATCTGAAGTATTTAAATCTTTAAATGAACTAATATAAGGTGTTTGTTCATTTTTTTTGATTTTATCATAATATTTTTTATTTTTTAATATATAATTATTACTACCATATTTTGGACATATATCAATATCTAAATAATTAGAAAATGGTAATCTTGACATTGCTATAGATGTTTCTCTTAAATCACTTCCATAACCATATCTTGATTGTAATGTTACCATTAACATTTTCCATTCTTCCAGTGTAAAATTTTCTTGATTTATATCCATTTCATTAAATATTTCTTCTGTACATTCCATTAATAAATCCCACATACTTCTTCTTTTTTTATTATTATAAAATAATTCAGTTTTAGATATATCTTCTTGTTTTATTATTTTTTTTTTCTCTTCTTCATCTTCAATATTTTTATTAATAGATGATGCGTTTCTTACAACTTTATTATATATATCACCATAATCATAATAATTATTATATATTATAGCATGCTTATCATAATTTAATATATTATTCATATCAACTTTGGATGTTTTCTTTTTTGAACTAAATAAATGTTTCTTTAATATTTTATCATTATTTGGTTTTTTTTCATTATCTCCATTTTTTTCATTATATCCATTTTTTTCATTATATCCATTTTTTTCATTTTTTTCATTTTTTTCATTTTCTTTATATTCCTCTCCAATTAAATGTTCCATTTTCATACATCCATTACTGTTTTTATTAATCAAATTGTTTATACTATATACAATATCTATATCATTATTATTTGAATCATCTTCTTCAAAATTTTCCTTGTGAATTATTATATTTTCATTTCTTTTATCATTCGTTTCGTAATTATTATTAAATAATATTTCTTTATTGTACGTATCATCAATAACAATATTATTATTATTATTATTATTCATTTGTTTATCTTCTTTTAATATATCACTATTATTAAAATAATCACTTTCTTTTTCATTTGTATCATCACTTATATAATTATTATTACACTTTTCATCATCCTCCCCTTTTATATCATTTACATATTCTTCATTACTATTAGGACCAATAAATAAATATTTTCTAATTTTTCGAGCAGCTCTTACTCTTATTTTATCACATAACAAATTTACTCTATAAATTCTAAAACTTTTAATTTTTTTTCCATTTTCATTATTATACCAGTGTGCATAAAAAGTTGACTCCCAGTTATCCTTGCCACAAACTAAAGAAACTCTTGGTTTTAATTTTTCGGCTAATTTTGTAACCGATTTATCATATTCTCTTCTCCGCCTAGTGTCTTTATTAAATGATAATATTTTTAATAATTTATTTGACTTGTTTGTATACTTATTTTTTGCATTCACCTGAGAAGATACGTTTACACAAGTATCACTTAAATTATTATAAAAATGGATATCTTCATCTAAACTTTTAAAGAAATTTAATATATTATCTTTCTTATCTTTATTATATATTTTAAAATAATTACGTATATTATCAATATTATTTTTTATCATAAATAGCATGTTATTTCTCAATTTTATTTTTCTCTTATTTTTTATACCTCTACTATAAAAATAATCCCCATCACTGTAACACCTTTGATTATTATATATATTGGCGTTACAATATATATTATTATAAATATTATAGTATCTATACATGTTTTTATTTTCATCGTAAGAATTATTCATCATATTATCATTATTATATTCATCCTGTTTGGAATTATTAATATATTCAGAATAAGGAAAGCATGCAAAATCATTAATCAATTTTGAATATTCTTCTTTAAATAAATTTACATTTGTTTCATATTCTTTTTGTATATCATATATTGAAATGTTCCCATTTTTATTTTTATCATTACAATTATCTTTATTATAATTATATTTACGTTTATTAACTATAACTTTATTTTTTTTTTTTTTCGTTTTTTTTTTCATATTCCAAATAAAGTTATCTTCATATGCGATATCCTCTTCTGTTGGAATAGTTTTGTCATTATTCATCTCACTAAAAGTTTTGAACTCATATTTTTTCTTTCCTTTTTTATCGTTAGATAAATCGGCATTATCACAACAATGTAAATAATTTGCACCTAAATCAACTACTGTTTCTGGTAATATTTTATTATTTATAATTCTTTCTGGTAATATAGTTGAAAATGCTCTACCTCCTATACGATTTCGTCCTTCAATAACTAAAAATTTTGCATTACATTTATTTAAATAATAGGAAGCAGCTAATCCTGATATACCTGCACCTATAATTAGAACATCAGTATATAACTTTTGATTATCTTCAATATTATGATATACATTATTTAGACCTCTTTTTATTATATCTTCTGGTTTTACTATTCCAAATAAAGATATCTTTTTTTTCGTTTTGACTTTTTTTTTTAAACCATCATTATTTTTTATACCTTCATGTTTATTCAAAACTATTTTTTTTGCTACACTTTTTTCAATAACGTTATTAGGTATATGCACCACTGAATCCATTTTATTTTTACGTTTTGATTGATTTATTCCTAAAACTCTTTCTAAACTTTTTAAATTTTTTATATCTCCAAAACTTTTCATCCCTTTTAATATTAATTCGTTTATATCATTTTTGTTTTGTTTTTCTGCTTTCTTCGTATTTTTATTATAATATATGTTATCTATGTTGTGTAATGAATTGTTTGAATGTATAATATTTTTATTGCAAGTATCTTCATTTAAAATATAATTGTTTGAAATATCTTCATTTGGAATATCTTCATTTGGAATATCTTCATTTGATGTATCTTTTTTATTATATTTTTTCCTTATTGTTTTCATATTATTAATTAAAAAACCATTCATATTTAATTGAGAATTTATTGGATCCAATAGATCATTTTCATCCTTTCCTGTAATCATTTTATTATTTCCTTTTGATAATATTTGATTTTGTTTTATTTTCTCTTTATTCATATTTACACCTTTTGACTTTGATTTTTTCAAATTTTTTATGTAATCATTCTTGTCTTGTGTATTTACAATTTTGTTAATTTCAATTAATTCTAAGAGATTATTTATTTGGTTTCTATCCTCTGATTCTTTTTCGATATTATCGAAAGTTGGAAAGGAGCTAATAAGCGATAATGAATCACTTTTTATATGATCAATAGAATTAAATAATAAATCATTTTTAGAACATTTCTTTTTTTTTATACTTAATGAGATATCATGATTTTTTTTCCTTTTTTTTTTTTTATCATTACTATATCCATTTTTATTCATATTTGTTTGATTTGATTCATCATTTTTTTTTTTTTTTTTTTTCTTTTTATCTTTAGATAAATGATTATCATATTTACTAATTTTTTTAAATTTAGATTTGAGTTCTTTAAATTTTTTTCTTTCTTCTTTAATACTCTTTAAAATTTCTTGTTTTAATTTTTTTCTTTCCTCTTTTAATTTTTTTTTTTCTTCTTTCATTTTTCTGAGAAATTCTTCTTTTTGTCTTTTTCTATCTTCCCTTATTTTCTTTCTAATTTCTTTTTCACTTTTTAATAATTTTTCTTTTTCCTTTTTCTTTTCTTCTTTTTCTTTTAATTTTTTTTCTTGTTTCAATTTCTTTCGTATTTCTTTTTCCAGCATTAAAAGTTCTTTTTTTTTCGTAATTTCTTCTTGTTTCTTTTGCTCTTTGTCTTCATTTGCTTTCATTTTTTTTTCTTTATTTAATATTTTTTTTTTTTCCTTTACAAATTTTAACATTTCTCCTTCATCCGTTTTACTTAATCGTTTTGTGTATTTCCTTTTTTGTGCATTATTACATTTGTTTACATCCAAATTGAATTCATTATTTAATAGTACATTAGAGATTATATTATTATTAATTTGGTTATTGTCATCAGGCATTTTGAATGAAGAATAATTATTATTTTGTTGTAGCGATTTATTATGACTGTTCATTTTATTTGAAACATCATTAATTACATAATTGTCAACCATAAATTCGATCATATTATTCTTTTTAAACTTTTTTATATTTTTTTTATTACACATGTTATTATCTAACATATTAATATGTTCCATATTACTGTTGAAGATAGAATCATCACATATTTTATCCTTTCCCTTGTTATATTTATTTATTCCTTTTTTTTGCTTCAAATATGGAATTTTTCCATTTTGCGTATTTGCCTTTTCACACTCTTGAAGATATTGTGCTTTATTATTATTGTGAGATTTTTCAATACTTTCTATGTATTTTATATTTTTTTTATATGATTTTTTTTCAAATGTGTGTGATGAATATTTTTGATTTTCTTCAAGATCATGAACATATTCGACAAAATTATTTATATCTTCATGATCAATATATATTTTATTATTATTATTATTATTATTATCTTTGTTTTTTTTTATATGATTATCATTTGTATTATTTTTTTGTAAAGGAAAAAAATTGTTTATAACTAGATTTTTATATATTACATATTTGTTCATAAAATTATTACGAACAATAAATTCTTCAATTGTATAATTTTTTGTAAAGAATTCTGAAATGGTTTGTTTTAAATATAGACTTTTTATTAAAACTTCTGTTACTTCATATTTTTTGGCTAGTAATAATATAATATTATTTCCTCTCAATGTTTTAAAAAAAAATTCTCTTTTAAAATATGGTATTAAATTATCAATATTTTGAATAAACTTTATACATATATATAATTTATTATTTATAATAGTTAAATCTATATTATGTTTTTTTAATTCTTGTGAAAATACCTTTTTAAAAAAATCTTGCTCAGACATGTTATCTTTTATCATATCTGATTGTTGTAAACTTCTTTTTTCTGATAACTTTAAATAAGAATAAAGTATGTCATATGTTTCTTTAGTATTTGTTTTTAAATTTTCATCCTCCTTATAATCTTTCTTTTTTTTATTATAAATATTCAATCCATTATTTTTATGTTTATAATTATTATCCATATCGTTATTCATAATATTCATATTTTTTAAATGATTACTCCTATTCACAATATTTTGTTCATGATCTTCTTTCTCTTTTCCCATAATTTTTGAAAATAACAAACGTTGCCTTTTTATTTTATATTCAAACAAAATAGAAAAAGAAAAAGAAAAAAAAAATGTGAGCACGTTCACAAAATAAATCTATAGATAATAATATACATATGTATTAATTTATTCAAATAATGTCTCATAATATTTCTTAATTCTGTTTGTCAATATGTTTTTTTATTATTATTCCTTTTTTAATTAAAATGAAGAATTATTTTGATAAAATTTATACATACATATAAATATATATAAATATATAAATATATATAAATATATATAAATATATATATATATATATATATATATATATTTGAATTTAAAAATTATATAATGACTTTCTTTTTTTGATTTCAAAAAAAAAAAAAAAAAAAAAAAAAAAAAACTTGATAAGAAATGGTTCATTTTTTATTTCCCTTGTGCAGTTTTACATTTTTACTATAAATTTTTATATCGTGTAAAAAATAAAATATATATTTATATTATATGAGAATACCCAAATGATAATTAAAAAAAATAAAAAGTTAAAATATTTTATAAAAGCAAATATAACATGTTTTATCAAATAGAAGTTTATCAGATAATTAACATCCAAGAAAAAAAAAAAACAAAAAAAAAAAAAAAAAAAAAAAAAATTTGATGGGTTTATTTTTAATACATGTAATAATAATTAAGAAAAAAGATATAATACTAAAAGGTTTAATGTATATATATATAAAAAAAAAAAAATAAAAAAAAAAAAAAAAATATATTTTTTTTTTTTTTTTTTTTTTT
>NC_031492.1:393000-415500 GCF_001602025.1 Plasmodium gaboni | reverse complement strand
AATATTTTTTCTTTGAATCAAAGAAAGAAAAAGATAAAAATGAAAAGACCGCACAGAATCAAGAAGAAGAAAATGTAACCGAAAAAAACGAACCCTTCTCACAAATGTTACAAAAATATAAGAAAAACTATTATGAGAATTTTTATAAATATTGAAAGAAAAAAATTAAAACGATAAAAATTTAATATTTAATAAATATGACAATTTATAAAATATGTGACATATCTTAGTTATTATATATTTTCATTTATTATTTCTTTTTAATTTTTTTTTTTTTTTTTGTGCCTATTGATTTTTTCATTTGATATATATATATAAATATATATATATAAATATATATATATATATATGTATATATATTTATATTTATATTTTTTTGAACCACCCTCATATGTTGTACTTCTTAATATTATAATTCAATGAACATATTCTATCATAATTTTTTATATAAACAATTTTATGAAAAAAAAAAAAAAAAAGAAATTATACATTTCCTGATATTAATCATATGGTTATAAAAAGTATTAATTTTTACGAATATGTTAATATTTTTTATCTATATATATATATATATAGATATATGTACCAATTATTTTATTACAAAATAATGTAAACATATATACAATCAATGATTAAAAAAAAAAAAAAAAAAAAATGATATAATATGATATGAAAGTGTTAATAAATAATAATATAATAAAAAAAAATAAATAATAACATATACATGTACATATAAGTATTATTTATTTTTTCCAAATTGATATTTATATAATAACATGTATATAATATATATGTTATATATATATATATATATAATTCTTATTTTTTGTCTTTGAAAAAAATTATAAAATGAATACACTGGAAAAAGATATAATTAATATAGAATTAGAAAAATGGTATATTATAAAAATAAATTTTAAATTAGAAAATATATACATAAGTAATATATATATATATATGATATATTTATATAAGATAGTATGAAAAAAAAAAAAAAAAAATTGAATAATAAGAATAATGATATAGTAATATATATTTTTATTTTTATTTTTTTTTCTGGGAGGAACCATTATAATAAATAATAAATAAAAGTGATAAATCAATTGGGTAAATATAATGAAAATAATTATAAATTAAAATACACACACATATATATATACATAATATATATATATATATATATATATATATATATATATGTTATTATTTATCTTTTGTTTCTTCTTAATTCATGAGCTGGTAATTGTCTTATGTTAATATTTCCTCTATCATCTTCTTCTCTTTCGGTCACAGTCCTTTCAACAGTTCCATTTGGTAAGGTTTTGACAGTTTCAATTCTTGTAACTCTTTTACCATTTATTATTGACGTAGTTTTAGATGTCGATGTTTTTACTACCCTGTTTTTAAATTTTCCTCCATTAGATGTAGAGGTTTCAACAGAGGTAAAACAAGATCCCCCATCCATGAAATCTAAAAGAAAAAAAAAAAAATAAATAAATAAATACACATATATATATATAGTTGTATGTGTTAACAAAATAATTATTTTCCTTATTGTATTTTATTTTATTTATTTATTTTTTTAATTTCTACTATTATATTAATACTTACTGTCAAAAGATGAACCAAAAGATACATTAAATGAGGAACCAAAAAAATTGTCAAATGGATCATTCGATCTAGGAACTCTACCTCTTCTTTTATCAACAAACGATGAACCCATTACATCACTAAAAAATGAATCATTACCAAAAGGCGATGAATCACCAAAAAACATTTCAAATATTCTCTGTGCATCATTAAATCCAAAATTCTTATGAAAGTTGGAAAATTCGTCATTCTCATCAGTCATATAATTCTCATCTGTTCCATACACTATAAAAAATACAACAAAAAAAAAAAAATAATAAAGATATATACATATATATGTGTATGTGTTAACACAATATTAAACTCAATATATTTTATAAATTGTGCATCATTAAATGATAAAAAGAAATACTATCACAAATACGTATATATATATATATATATTCCATATATATCCTTACAATCATATTTTCTTCTTCTCTTTGGGTCAGATAATACTTCATAAGCCTCAGAAATTTGCTTAAACCTCTCAGTAGCTTCAGCTTTATTATTAGGGTTCTTATCTATCAAGACAAAAATATTATATGTATTTAAATGTATTATTATTTATATATGTCAAAACAATAAAAAGTAATTACATAAATATATGTATATATATATATAAATATTTTTTTGCTTTTTATGAAAAAAAAAAAAAAAATCACATACGAGATGAACATATATATAATTATATATATATACATATATATATATATATATATATATATATTTTTTTTTTTTTTTATTTACCTGGATGCCATTTCATAGCCAATGTTCTATATGACTTTTTAATAACTGCTAAATCTGCATCTTGAGGGACACCTAAAACTTCATAATAATTTACCCTCCTTGGCATTTTTATAAACTTATATTCTTTCTTTATTTCCTTATTTATTTTTTTTTTATTTTTTATTTTTTATATTTTTCTATTTAATTCTTTTTATATATGAAAATCTCTTATTATAGAGATTTACGATTAGTGATTTACAATTAACAATAAAATGTTAATTATTTTTCCTTTAATTAAAATATAAAAATAAAATTCATTTCTTCTTTTAATTAAAAAAAAAATATATGTATATAAAACTTTTTATATATGTTTAATATATAAAAAAGCAATTTTTCTTTATATGTATATATATAATATATATATATATAATAATATATGGATAAAATTTATATATAAAAGAGTAATAATATAATATATAATAATATAAATACATTACTTATAATTTTGATATAAATATATATATAATGTACTTTTTTAATTATATATGAAAAAAAAAAAAAAAAATTTTCTCATATTTATTTATATATATGATATTATAATACTTTTAAATATATGTATTATTATATACATATAAATATTCAAATTTACATTATAATTATTATTTATTATAATATATATGTAGTAAAAAAAAAAAAGAAAAAAGAAAAAAAAAATTATACATATAATAATTTTTTACATATAAGAATAAAATATAATTGGTAATATATATTATAATAGTGATGTTTATATATGTAGATATAAAAATAATATAATTAAAAATAATACATATATATTTGGTATTTAATATTATATATATATAATAAATATATTATATATATTTACTAAGGCAAAAAAAAAAAAAAAAAGTATATTAATAATATACATAAAAATATATATGTATGATTTATATATATTACTATATATACATAATAATATATATAAGTATATATGCTTTATAATTTTCTATCAATATTCTTATTTTATTAGTTTTTTTTTTTTTTTTTAAATTAATTTTATTATTTGATACTTATTATAAATTTTTAAAAAATATATATTTTTTTTATAATGAAAGTATCAAAAGGTTGCTTTGCATGCATAAAATATATTATGTGATCCAAAAAAAAAAAAAAAAAAAAAATTAAAGAACTATATATTATATATATTATGAATTCATTAGAACATTCCAATGTGTGTTTATACATAAAAATATTATTTTATCTTAAAATGAAATAAGAATAAATAAGAAAATAAATTCATATATTATATATTTTATTAAATGGCTCTTAGAATTGGAAATTATGTTATAATAATAATAAGATATTTTATTGTTCTTATAAAAAAAAAGATATAAATCCATCCATATATATATATATATAATTAATGTTATTTATAATAATTAGCATATGCTAAATATTAATTATAAATACAATGTATCAATAATAAATATGTTCTTGTTATTATTTCCTCCTCATATAGAAAGTGTATTTTTATAGATGTCTATAAAAGGATCTTTCAAAGAATACAATAATAAAATCATATTTTAAATTTTATCATAATATTATAGACGTTTATATGTTAATTAATTTTTTATTTCATATTGGAATAATAATAAAAAATATTCCTTCTTATGAAGAAAAGAATTACATATTCAATAAATAAGAAAAAAAAAAAAGAAAAAAAAAAAAAAAACAAAAAAAAAAAGAAACAATTTGCCCGTAAAATATTATGCATATTATATATGTGAAGAAAAATAGAAAAATGTAACCTTATCTTATATACCCCAAATAAGAATGAATTTATTTTATTTTTTAAATACCATTTAACACTTAGATTATATTAAGAGATTATATATAATAATATTATAATAATTATGCATATTTTCTATAATTTCTTATAATTAATTATCTAGAACTCTTACGTTTAAAAAAAAATATATAAATGTTCAAATATATATATATATATATATATGTGTGTGTGTGTATTTATCCTTTTAAAATATATTACACTTTAACATCTTAAAATAAGTATAATTTAATATATATGTTGTTAAATATTTTTAAAGATATTACATGTATATATTCAATATATGTATATTGATGAAAATATTGTTATAATTAAATATATGTTTTTTAAATATTAACATATTTCTTCTAATATTATGAATATATATATATTAAAATTATAAAAGAAATGTTATCTTATTTTATCCTCTTCTTAAGCGATAATGATTATCTTTTTTTAACAAAAAAAAAAAAAAAAAAAAAAAAAATAATATAAAATAAAATAAAATATGTATATACATAATATATGTTATATATATATATATATATATATATATATTATATGCAAAGTTGTTTATATTTTAAAAATTGTATTATTTTTTTTAATAATTATTTATTTTAAATAATTACATTTCAGTTCATATTTTAATTATTTATTAAAAAAAAAAAAAAAAAAAAAGTACATGTATTTTTTAAAATTATGATATTATGATATCGTGGGGATATCCTTTTTTTTTTTTTTTTTTTATTGAATAACATATATGTAAAAAAAAAAAAAAAAAAGAAACAATCTAATGAACAAAAGAAAAAGAAAAGAATTTCAAAAGTTATTTGTTTTTTAATAAAAAAATTTAGATGGATTTAATTGTAGAACTTTATTTTAATAAATCCGAATTGAATGGTATAAAATGTGTATTACATAATATATATTATGTATTTTTTATTTTTTATATATTTATTTATTATTTTTTTTTTTTTTTAGATGACGTGAAGACACTAATACTAAATTGGGTTTCTTTTTTTAAAACAAACTGGAAAGATTTGTTTAATATAGATAAAGAGGTAATATTAAAATTAGAATTTTTTTTGGATAATAAAAAAATAGTAAGTAAGAATGCACCACCAAACAATGAAGTATACTTACATGAACTTAAGAAAAATCCAGAAGTAGTTTTAAAATTTATGAAGGTGTCTCTGCATCTTTTATTATTTAGATTCTTATGTCTAGATAAAGTGAGAGACGATAAAACACTACCTTGTGATAATAAAAATGAAAAAGAAAATAATAATGATATTAATAGTAATAATGATAATAATGATATTAATAATAATAATAATGATAATAATAAAAAGAGTAAGAAAAAAAAAAATATAAATAATATTATTAATAATAATATATATTGTAGTAATAAATACAAAATGGATTTATTTTCTTCAAAAGATGAAATAGATCCATTAGCAAATGAGTATTTTTTAATAAATGAATTAAAATACGATAGATATAAAGAATCTGAAATTTTTAGAAACTTTTTTTTTACAAATAAAGTAACTATATATTTATATAATTGGAATAAAGTAGATAAATTTGAAAGTTTAAAAAGTGAAAAAGTAAATCAATTAATATGTTTAAGAGGAAGTGTATTAAGAGTATCACCTATTCAATTATTAATTACTAATCTGAACTTTCTTTGTGATAAATGTAAATGTATAATTAAAGTTGAATTTATGGATGGTAAATTTGAAGCTCCAAAAAAATGTATAAATAATAATTGTGATGGAAAAAATTTTTTACCTATTAGAGAATCAGCTAAATCTTTAGAATATCAAAAAATAATATTAAAGGAAAATAGGAAAATTATGAATAATATATATGAAACAAATGACACTAATATTAAAAATTTAACAGTTACTTTGGAAGCATCTAAATTTTTTGTTAATTCATGTATACCTGGTAATTATGTAGAAGCTTTAGGCATTCTCAAAGTTATATCTTTTAATAATAGTCATTTAATTAATGGGAAGAATTCTCTTTTTAATATGTATATTGATTGTTTATCTATTTTTCCTTTGTCTTCTAAAAAATATTTAAATAACAATTATTTCAATGTTGAAAAAATAAAAGAAATTAAAAATAAAATACACACCTCTTTATTATGGGAATCATATATAGATAAAGTTGATAATACCATGCGAAACTACAAAAGGAATAACAATGATTATTTGAAGAGTGGATTAAGACAAGGTGTAAATATACAACATGATAATCTGCATGGAGATAAAAATAATAAAAGAACAAATATATATCTCTCTTCAGATAAACAAAATGATAACCATCAAAATGTATTAAATGATAATATTATTATGATTAATGGTGAGGAAGAAGAAAAAGGTACACTTCATAAAAAAAATTGTAATCTGCATAAAATCGACCAGTTGAATAATAATATAGATATACCACTTTATATAAATAATAAAGAAAGTACTGTGCCCTCATACAAATATAACAAATATAAGAACGATCAAAACAAAGATGTATTAGACTTTAAGAGTGATGATATATTATTTGAAGATAAGGATAACTTTTATGATAATGTGATAAACATGTATGGTGATTATATAAATGAAGAAAATGATACTAATAGAAATGTGCATTATATTAATAGTAGTGATGAAGAGAATGAAAATTATCATAATGAAAATAGAAATAATATCAATAATAATAATATCAATAATAATAATAATAATAATAATAGTTTTCATTTAAATAACGAATTAGATAGTAAAGTTTTAGAATTTATTCAGGATATGCAAAAAATAGGTTATAATAAATTTTATTTATTAATATCTTCCTTTTGCCCACGTATTATAATGAATAGTTATATTAAAGCAGGTTTATTATTAAGTTTATTAGGTGGCAAAACTATATATGATGATAACAGTCAAATAAAAAGAAGAGGAAATATACATAATTTATTAATAGGAGATCCAGGATTAGGTAAAAGTAGAATATTACAATATATTAGTAATATTATGGAAAAGAGTTTATTTATTTGTAGTACATCTACTACTATAAATGGATTAACTGCATGTGCTGTTAAAGATACTTCAAATAATGAATATGCTTTAGAAGGAGGTGCTTTAGTATTATCAGATAAAGGTGTATGTTGTATAGATGAATTAGATAAGATATCTTTAAATGATCAACAATCATTTTTAGAATGTATGGAAAATCAGTCTATTAATATAAGCAAAGCTGGAATTGTATGTAATTTAAAAACTAGATGTACTATAATTGCAGCTTCAAATCCAAAAGAAGGTAAATATAATTATAAAAAAAGTATATTTGATAATATTAAAATTCCATTCCCCTTATTAAGTAGATTTGATTTAGTATTTCTTTTAGCTGACAACATATCAGAGGAAAAAGATTATCACATCTCAAACTATTTAATTAATCCAAATAAAAAAAAAAATGATTTCTCAGAAAATGAAGATACAAAACATACTCATTATAAAAGTGGTGATAATAGTAATGATTCATCTTATGATTCATCTCAAAGTGATGAAGACAATCATAGAAATAATGAAAAAACAAAAAAACATGGGAAAAAAAGAAAAAGAGATGAATCTAGCCCTTACATTTTTTCAATAAAAGATGATCTTCTTTATAAATGTAAACAAATAGATGAACAAAATTATTTACCATTAGAATTAATTGGAGTATATATAAAATATTGTAGGAAATATATATTCCCCAAATTATCTGAAGATGCAAAAAAATATGTCCGTAAATTTTATTTGCATCTTCGTAATTTGGCTAATACTCATAATGATATAAGTGTACCTATAACAATTAGACAACTTGAATCATTAATTAGATTATGTCAAGCAAGAGCACGAGCAGATTTATCAAACATAGTAACACTAAGACATGCAAAAGAGGTAGTAGAAATATATCAGAAAACCATATTTTATCCTTTACACTTAAAAACATTGAATTTTAAAGAAAAACCTACTACAAAAAAAAATAAAGGAAAATCACTCGCAGCCTTATCACACGTATTTAAGAAAAAAATTATAGAACAAGCTAAACTAAAAGACAACCAAATATATAATAAGGTAAAAAAATTAAAAATTATTATATGTATATATATATATATATATATATATATATATATATATATATGTATATGTTTATTTTTTAGGAATTACACAATTTGGCTAGATCAATTATTCTTTCCGCCGATTCAAACGTAACAGATGAGGCATTAATTCATTTTGGTAAGTCCGAAAAAATAAATTATTTCAAAATAAATAAATATATTTATATGTTCATGAACTTGTATATTAATATATATTAATTTTTTTTTTTTTTTTTTTTATAGTAAACAACGAAGGTTTTATTTTATATAAGGGAGGTTATTGGCAAGTAGATTCTTTTTATTTAAAATAGAAATATATGAAAAATGAAAATTACATATATATATATATATAACATATATATTATTTTTTTTATGTGCTTTTAAGCTTTTTATTTTTCATTATAATTAATACGTTGTATTTTTTTTCAATATATATATATATATATATATTTATGATTATACCATAGATTAGTTTCAATTTGTTAATTTTTATAAAAAGAACAAAATATCTGTAAATATAAAATATATGTTTTAATGATTTTAAATTTTAATTTTTAAATGTTATATTGTTTTTTTTTTTGTTATGTATATATAAATATTTAAAAAATAATTTTTTTTTCATTATAATTATAAATATATATATATGTATTATATATATATAATATTAATATATATTTTGTTGGTTTTATTTTATTTTATTTTTTGCCATATGAAGAAAACAAAATGCTTATAAAAAAATTAACATATATAAATTATTACATATATTAATACATACATATATATGTATATATAACTATCACTTTTTAATCTCCTTTATTTGTTTAAAAAAATGTATTATTGACGTTTTTTTATGATATTAAAAAATCATAGGAAAAAAAAAATATATTATATATATATTATATATATATAATAATATATGAAGAAAAATACTAAAAGATTATATATAAGAATTATCTATAAAGATATTTGTTGGAAAGAAAAGTACTTATTCTTCCATATAAATATTATATTTATATGTATTTATATACTTTTAATATATATATATATATATATATATATATTTTTTTTTATCAATTCTTTTTTTGTAATACATCTAATAAAATTAAAAAAAATAAAGTTAATATATAATAATAGTTTGTTATATTATATATTATATATATTTTTCATACATCATATACCATATATAATATAAAAAGAAAAAAGTAAGAAATATATATATATATATATATATATATTTATTTATTTATTTATTTATTTATTTATTTATATATTTATGATTTAATAAATGGTCTAAATTTATATATCCATTTGATTATAATTTCAAAAGGGTTGTTTTCCCTATTCTTTACATTTTTTTCCTTTTTTTTTTTTTTTTTTTTTTTTTTTCCCAATATATTAATTATTTTAGATATAAAAATATAAATTATCTTCTTGATAAAAAGATGAAATACTTCCATCAATATTGTACTGAGAATTTATTAGAATGTTCACTTGTCAAATTTAATAAAACTCGTCTTAATTGTATTGAAAAGAATGTAGCATATGAAGAAAAATATTTAAATAAAAAAAAACACTTTGAAAGTCTGTTAGATTTAAAATTCTGCACAATAAAAAGTAGAAATATATTTATCAAGACAAAAGGATGTGATGATAATTTTAGAGACAAAGGAAAATATGATGATCCCTTAGGTTATCTTTCTAATGATAATTTAATTGATAATAATAATAATAATAATAAAATATATAATAATATAAATAAAAATGAAGACATTTTAAATAATAATAATAATGGTTTATTAAAAAATGATGTGGAATATTCTGTTTATTTTATATTAAGACAATGGAGCGAAAAACATATGGAGGATGATTATTTTGAATACTCAAAAAAGAATGACAATAAGAAAATATCTGTTTTTAAAAGTTATGTAATAATAGGAAAACATACTCATAGAAATTCTATATGCTTATATGAAGAAATCATTGTTGAAATATTAAATTATAATGTAGATGTTGATGGAGTTTTTGTGCAGATACATGTTAATAAAAATCAGAAAAAAATATTTTTATTATCAACCAAAGAATGTGTTTTAATTTATTATAAAGATTTCGAAAGAGAAAAGAAAAAATGTGAAATGGAAAAATTAAAAAGAAAGGATATGTTCATAAATGAAAAAATAAATATAAAAAAGAAAAAAAAAAAATTTAAAATAAATCCAATTAAAGGTTATCTTATTTTACATAATAAAAAATTTTATGTATCTCCTAAAAGAAAAATTATTAAAGCAGAATGGTTTAATAAATCAAATAATATTATTGCTTTATTAACATATGAGAAATATTGTTTATATGAATCTTATAGTTTTAATTTTAGATCAGTCTTTAGATTAATTAATATAAAAAATATACCTTTTGAAGAAGTTAAAATTATTTTACCAGATATGGATATACTTCAAAGTAAAATTAGCGGCAATTTTGATTCTTTAAAAGAAAAAATGGATATATATAATAAAAGGGAAGATGATATAAATAAAAGCAAAAATAAAGAAGAACACAATAATACGTTTACATCAATTGACAAGTCAGATAATTGTAAGGATGTTAAGAAGGTTCGTCTGGATGATTCCAAAAATTATGTAAGTAATGATAATACAAAGGATAGCGAATATGTCGACAATTTTGATTATTCTGCTAATGAAACTCCTAATTCTTTATCAAAGACGGATGAAGTGTGGGGAGAAAAAAAAAAAAAAAAAAAAATTACTGATGATATAATATCAGAAAATAATAAAACAAAACAAAAAGATGAATATAAAAATAATTTGTATAATTATAATTTTTGCAAGATAAACAAAATGACAGATATGGTAGAATCTTATGAATATAAGTTAGATTTAAAAGAAGAAAAGAAAAGAAAAAAAAAAAATTATTATTATGATTCTAAAAATAATTCCAGCGAATATGCTGAAACATCAAATTATTCATCCTCATATGATATTTTAAAAGAAAGAAAAAAAAAAAAACAAATAGAAATAAATGGTAATATGAATGAAGGATTTGATTCTATTATAAATTATTATAATGATGATATAACAAATAATAATACAAAAGAAAATGATGTCCTTTCTGATGATTTACAGAATAATGAAAAGAGATATTTATTAAAAAAAATGAAATATAAAAATTTAGTAGTAGATTTTTCATTTGGAATAACTAACGAACAAATATTATGGATTGAAACATGTCTGTTTTTATTATATGAGAATGGAATTATTTTAGTATATACACCTGTACTTTCAAAAAGATGTTATATAAGTTATTATTTATTAAACGAAATAAATGAAATTAAAAACAAGAGAGATATGATAATAAAAGAAGATCCAAATTATGAAGAAAAAAATAATAAGAAGAATAAAATTACTGGTGATAATAATATTAATATATTTAATAATCAATATGTAGAAGATTTTTTAGAACATTTTGACTACTTTAAATATTGTAGTGTAGAAAAATATAAAAGTTTTTACGTTTATATGAATTTTTTTGACACAAAGAAGATAAACAACAACACAAAGAACAACAAAAAGAATAACAAAATGAAAGAATCTATTATATTGGATAATGAAATAAATTCCCCACAAAATACATCAAAAAATAATTCATTTCAATATGCTCCTTATATTATAAATTGTTTAAAAAATTCCTTGTATAGTAGTATAAATTTAATATATTATAATAATTTAATTATTGTATGTGTATGTGATAAATATGGATATATTTCCTTTTTTTTATTAAATTATTTTTTAACACCTTTTCTTATATCATTAAATAAATATAAAAAAGAAGAGAACAAACTATTTTCTTTATCTTTTGCTAAGACAAAAAAAAAAAAAGAACCTTTCTATTTTAATATATTTAATATTAATCAAAATGTTACCTTACAAAAAATGACATTACCTAATATGATAAATCTTATTAATAAAGAAAAGTATGATGAATATTATGACAAGTTAAAGAATAAACTTACTCTTAAAAATATACTACCCAAAGCTCCAAAAAAAAATGGAATAGTTAAACGTATGTATGAACGATTAATGATAAAAAAAAATAAAATAAATAATTCGCTATCATCAAATGGAGGTAATCATATTTTACCAAATGGAGGTAATTATATTTTACCAAATGGAGGTAATTATATTTTACCAAATGAAGATAATTATATTTTACCAAATGAAGATAATTATATTTTACCAAATGAAGATAATTATATTTTACCAAATGAAGATAATTATATTTTATCAGATCAAACAAAAAAGAAAACAACCAATTATATAAAAAGTATCCCAGATAACAGTGAAGTTGAGAAATATAATAGTGCCAGTGAAAACAATGTGAAAAATAATAAATTAGAAAAATCAAAACAATTTAAAGTAAAATTTGAGGATGATAATAAAAGAGAATATTTTAATAATGAGATAGAAGAAAATATAAAAGGTTATAAAAATAAATATGTAGAATATTACAGATTGGATGAAAATGAATCAAATGAAGAATATAGTAAATATGATAGAAATAAAAAGATTCATGAAAAAAAAAATTACAAAAATAAACATAAAAAGAAAACCCAAATAATAAAAAGAAGAGAAACAATGAATAACATAAAAAATATAAAAAGACAAGAAAACCAAAATGAAGTTATAAATCAAGTTGAAGTTATAAATCAAGTTGAAGTTATAAACCAAATTGAAGTTATAAACCAAAATGAAGTTATAAACCAAGTTGAAGTTATAAACCAAAATGAAGAAGATATATATTTATCATGTTATGAAGATATAAATGATATGTATAATATAAACGATTATATATATAATGATATTAATATGGAATATCGTTTGTTGAATATATTATTTTTTGATTCATTTTATACAGGTATGAATAATATAAAATCAATAGTTTTGTCTAATAATAGTTTATTATGTTTTAATAATAATAAAGTTATAGTATTAAATTTAATATGGTTAAAATTCTTGAATGTGATTTTTTATTTATTATATGTAAAAAATTATTTATGTGCAAAATTAGTACATGAAATATGTAAGACTGGATTATATATGAAGACATCTATATTCAAATCTATAATAAATTTTTATGAATTTGATTATTATAATTATCTATTATTAGATTTTACTAAAAAGTTATGTTATCATAATTTTTCTAAATTGTTTAAAGTAGATCAAAAGGTTTTATTACATTTTCACAAGCAAGTTAAAAAAGCACAAAATTATAAAAATTATGAAAATCAAAATAAATACACAAGCATCAATTATCATAATAATAATAATAATAATAATTATTCCATCATTAATAAACAAAAAAATGAACACTTTGATCTATTCCAATCTGAAGTCTTATATAATGTACAATATATTTTATTCCCAATAATTGTTGAAAACGAACATAATATCCTCTCTAATAATAAAAATGAAGTTTATTTTATTTTTAGTCATTATATAAATACAGAATGTCAAAGAAAATATGAATTATTTATGAAAGATTATATTAATTTCTTTACATGCTCAATTAATAAAAATTTATATCTTGTATATGATTGTTTCAAATTAAATATTATTAAAAATAATGAACAAATTAAAAAAAAACATATTAAAACAGATATACATTTTATACAGAAAAAAAAAAAAATACATAAGCCATTCTGTTTATTATCACAAAATATCAACCCAAGAAATTTTATTATTAATACTACTATAGTAAATGATGATACTTTAGATATTTCTCTATATAAATTATTATTTTCATTTTTTATGAATCTAGGTGCAATTGATAGTAATATAGAATTAATAAAAAAAAACCTTATATATTTTACAGGGAGATGTAATATATCTGATATTCTAATTTTTAAATATTTTTACAAACATAATCATATAAATTATAAATCATTAAAAAATAAACAAAACAATACAAAATTTCACAACAAATATATTACAAATTATGAACACTCATTTTATAGTGAATCAAATCAAAGTAATACTCATTATGACAATAATGATCCATATGAACAAAATATAAACCATAAATATATTAACAAACAAAATAGTAAAGATAATTCACACATACATAATAATTCTTCACAAAATTTATATTACCAACATAAAATTTTAAACAAAGTAAACCATAATAAGAATATAATAAATGAATATGAAAATATATATAACAAATCGAATACAATATATACCCTTTCTTCTATAGAATTCATAAAATTCATATTTTTATTATTAGATAAAAATTATTCTACAAACAATAATATATTCTTTAAAAAAACATATAACAATAAAGTAGATAATAATTTGTTATTAAATTATAATTTACCAAAAAAAGATGACCAATTAAATCCAGAAATCATCATGAATGATATCAAAACTTTTATAATAAATAGTGATATAAAAAAACATGAAAATTCAGATTGTATTATTTTAATAAAAAAATTAATCAAAATAAAAAATAATTATATAGACGTTAAAGATTACTATATAAAGAAATATAATATTAATATCAATAAATCTTACAAACAAATTAATGAGATCCAATATTTAGAAAATATATTAAAAACATACTACTTTTTTCATAGTCTTAATACTTATTATGAAAAGAAATTTAAAAAAATAAAAAATAAAATTATTCATCTTATAGCTTTAAAAATTATCAATTTTATTAAAACACACACAAGTATACAGACTGTAAGTAAAAATTTAGTTGATAAAAATTCATCTCTTTTAAAAGATATGCAATTGTGTTATGATAACCAAGACTTAATCAGAAAAAAATTTTACTTGATAAAGAAGAAGATCATAATGCATAACCTTTTAATTTCACAGCAAGTAAGAAGCACTTGCATACCAGCAAAATAATTTATATATTAAAAGGTGTGCTATGTGTTGGAATATTCTTTTTTTTTGTGCCAATAAATAAATAAATATATATATATTATTTTATTTATTTATTTATTTATTTTTTATTTATTTTTTTTTTTTTTTATGTTACATATTAATTAAAAAAATGTTGAAAAATAAAAACTCTCAGTTTATATAAATTTTTTATTTTAATGTAGAAAATTAAGAAAAAAATAAAATAAAACATATATATGTTATTTGGTTATTCAACATATGTATTTATATATATATATATATATATATATTTATTTATTTATTTATTTATTTATATATATATATATATATATATATATATATATATATTTATTTATTTATTTATATTTATATGTTTATCCTTCACATTAATATAATTGCACAATACAACACATATTATGACTGAACGTCTATAACCTTCTTTTGTGTTTTCAATTCGTTAGCCAAAATTTTGACCACAAGTTCTCCATCATTCAATTTACATGATATATTTTGTCCTTCTGAAAATGCAGGAGGCATTTGAAATATTTTACAAAAAAAATATTCGTTAAGTCTTTCAATAATTTTTGTATGGTATTCATTACGTTTTTCTAATTCTTCAATATGGGGCTTGTACTTATTCCCATAAATTTTTAATAATCCTTTTTCTAACTCAACTTTTAAATTCTCTTTAGACACCCCTGGTATATCCATCATTAAAACAGCAAAATCACAAGTAGAATAAATTTCTATCTTTGGATTATATGATATTTTACTTAACTCTTCTTGTGATGGTGTTATTTCAAAAATATTATTTGTATTCGTTTTTAAAGGAATCGTTTCGTAGTAATAAGTCGTATTGGGTCCTTCAAATGTTTTTATATATTCGTCTACATGGGGTATCTGAGAACTATTTACATATTTTGTCCAATTATATTTGTATTCATTATGAGTGCTACTCCTCATGTTCGATATAGGGTTACTATATGAATATGTGCTAAACATATTTTTTTCAAATGGCGTAGATAATGCTGAAGAACTTCTCTGTCCTACTCTCGGTTCTTTAGACGATTCAATTATAATTTTGGGTTTTAATATATTTGTTGTAGACATTTGTTAAAAAGAAAAAAAAATGGAAAAACAAATTTTATATTGAAGTATATTTTAAATGGAGTCTTTTATTATTACAAAATAGAAAATAAAATATATATATATATATATATATAATATAAATAAAAATATACTGTGTTGAAATTGTTATTCATTCAAAATACTTTATATATATTATAAATATAAATATAAATATATTTCAAATTTTTTTTTTTTTTTTTTTTAATTTATAGTTAGCTATTAAATACATGTTTTTTTTTTTTTTGGTTAACATTAACATTAACGTATCTAGCCAAAAAAAAAAAAAAAAAAAAAATATATAAGTAGATTAATTCATATTAAATATAAAAATATAAGTAGTATATTAATATAACTACAATTGTTTATATAAACATATATATATATATATATATATTTATATTTATATTTATATATGTTATCAAATTTTTAAGAACGTATTAAAAATATAGTTGTCTTTTATTTTTTTTTTTATGAACATGAATTAAACATATTCAAAACATTTACACAATTATTTTAAATGTAAAGATATTAACAAATATATATTGATATATTATTCATATATTCATTTATTTAGCAATGGTGTTTAATAAAATTATAATTTTTATGTCATGTGGCATATAGAATAAGAATGATTTCTGAGGTATTAAAAAAAAATATTTAGAGATATTGCACTTATTTAGGGAATACAATCTTTGTAGAAAAAATATAAACAATTTTGATTATGTTAATCGTTTATATTTATATTTTTTATTTTAATGTAACATTTGATTACTTTTTTTTTTTTCAATTTCCACATCTAACATTTGACGAACTTCATTATTTTCAAAATCAGTTGAGGAAGAATTATATTTTTGATCTTCCCATATTTCTTTTTCCTTTTCTTCTTCATTATTATTTCCTTTATGCTGATTTTCTTCATATGGTTCATTTTTTTCTACATTACTCTTTGTCTTTCCTTTATGTGATATTTTTTTTTTTTTTTTTTCTTTTTTCTTGTTCTTGTTGTTATTGCTCTTCTTCTTCATGACACTATTTCTAGACCTTATGGAATCGAGAAAACTCTTTGTTTCCACTTCAAGACTTTGTATATATTTTTTATTTTTTATTCTCCTTTTGGTTTTCATTAATTTTTGGTTAATTATACTATTACTTGATAAATACTTATCACTCATCATATGTTTCCCAATATATCCATCGACTGGTTGTATATTCTTCGTACCTATCTTATTTGTTATAATTTTTTTTTTTTTTTTTTTTTCATCTATTTCATATTTGTTTGTTTTACCTACAAATAATCCACTATGGTTATCTTCATATAATCTGTTCAATTTTATTTTTTCTTCTGATATATTTTTTTTTTTTATTTTGATCTTGTTCTTTTTTTTAAGATTTGAATGAATTTTTGGATTTAATACATTATTTTTCAAACCCTTGTTAAATTTATAGTCATTATTAATTTTATATTCCTTGTTCTTATAATTTTGTTCCTTAACGAAACTATTATTTTGATCATAATATATTTTATTATTTTCAGTATCGTCATTATTATTTACTTTCTCCTCATCAATCGTTTCCTCATCATTATGATCATCTTCATTTTGATTATTTCCATTTTTGTTTACTCTTTTCTCTTTCATATAATTTTTGGTTTTCTTGCTTCCTTCATTTTCCTCTTTTTTTTTCTTTATATTCATTTTTTTTATTTTGTTAATATTTTTTTTTCCTTTTTTTTTGTTTTTATTGTTTCCCTCATTTTCTAATTTTTCTATAAAATCTTTCTTTTCATTTTCATCATCTTGACTTTCTAAATTATTTTCTGATATATTATTATTAAGAAGAATTTCTTTTTTGAGATCCTCAAAATTTATATTTTCATTTTGTAACCTTTTTTCTATTTCGTGTATAAATTTATTTAATTTTTCCTTTTCCTTTACTACTTTTTTAATTTTCTCCAACTTTTTTTTATTTTCCATATTCAATTTAAATTCTAAGAATTTATTTTGAGACTCTAAATTTTTTATAACAGATATGGATTCTACTAATTCTGTGTAAATCTTTTTATTTAAATTTCTCATATCATGTTCAATAACTTCCTTTTCCTGTAGTTTCTTTCTTGAAAACATTAATCTACCATACATTAAGAGGAATTCTTTTTTTAACTCCTTTGTTGCTATCTTCACATACTTATTCTTTGTAATAGGACCATCATATATATTATCATCACATTTATTATTACCATCACATTTATTATTATTATCACATTTATTATTATTATCACATTTATTATTACCATCACATTTATTATTATTATTATCACTCATAGGAACCCTATTTACTATTTCCTCATGCGAAATATTCCCTCCTTTCTCATCTTCAATAGTAACAATCTCCTCAGTTTCATCCAACTGCTGCAACAGTTCATTATACCTAGGAACTAAATAAAATAATTTATTTTCCTCCTGCAACTCCTTAATTAAATTATCCTTATGTTCAAGGGTTTTCCTCAGATTCAAATGGAACTCTGCCAATACGTTAAAATCTCTATTTTTTTCAGCCAAAGATATGGATAATTCCTCTAACTTTTTCATTAATCCAGCAAATTTGAAATTCGAATCTACATCAGAAGTTTTTAATAAGTCCTCTTTATAATTCTCTGTTGCTTTTAATACTCTATTCAAATGCTTTTCAACCTCAATTTTGTCAATTAATATTTTTTTGATAAAGATATTTATATTCTGAATACGTTGTGAAAACTTCTCCTTAATTTTCTGTACATTCTGTCTCATTTTTTGCTGTTCATATAAAAGGGCCAATATTTTTTGTTCCCAAGGTGTTAACATATTTAAAATCGAATCAATTGTTTTCTTATTTTTTTCATCTTTTATTTGTTTACTCATACAATTTTTTTCTTCTATATCACTTACTTTATTCGCTATAGAACAACCTAAGATTTCCTCCAGAGCCTTTTTAGATATATCGTATGGATTTTCTTCATTCTTTAATATTTCTTCTATATCATTTAATGAATCACCCTTGTTGTTATTATACTTCTGCTGTATTTTTAATACAAACGAAAAAAACATTTCATTTATAAACACATGTGATATAGTTTCATTATATTCGGTGTCATTTTCATTCTCATCTAATGTACTATTTAGTAATGTATTCTCCACATTATCATTTTTTGTTTCATAACCATCAACTATTTCATTCCCATTATTATTTTCATTATAAATACTTTTATTTATTCCCAATATATTTGTTGATTTTTTATTATATTCTGTAAGTCTTAAGTCATCTTTTAAATTTTCCTGTAATTTTAAAACATTTTCTATATTTCGTCCTGGTGGAACTGTTCCTGTTAATATAGGACTAAGTCCAAGCTTTTGCATAAGCTTCATTATAAACTTTATTTGTTTATTAAGTTCCACATTTCTATTAATAATTTTTTTTTTCTTCTTTAAATCCTCTTCTATCTTTTCCTTCAAATTGGATATGATAGATTTTCTTTTTTGGTTATTATTATATCTTTCTTTTGAAGAAACAAATTTTACAGAAGAGGAAATGGATTTGATAAGTCCATTATTAGTGTCATTTATATTATTATCAAAAGATTGAAATGCAGATTCACCTTTTTCTTTTAAAATATTTTTCACTCTATCTTCTTCAATTTCATTCTGTATAATAGATGAAGTTTCATATAAGTTTTTATCTTTACAAATTTGTTGTATTTTATTTATTTGACCTCTTTTCTTTTTATTTTTCTTTCTCATCTTTTTTGTATTAAAGGTATGGTCCATATTATTATTATTATCATCATTTATATTATCATCATTAATATTATCATCATTAATATTATCATCATTTATATTATCATCATTTATATTATCATCATTTATATTATCATCATTTATATTATCATCATTTATATTATCATCATTAATATTATCATCATTTATATTATCATCATTTATATTATCATCATTTATATTATCATAATTTATATTATTGTTTTTTAATTTTTTTTTTTTATTTTTATTCTTCAACTTTTTACTTTTCTTAAATAACAAAGTGCCCTTTGTCATATAATCCATCATATTATTAATCCTTTTCTGCATTTTTTGTTTCTTCTTAGTTTCTTTCCTTTTCAAATGAAACTTATCTTTATTTTCATTAAAATTATTACTTTCTAAAATATTTAATTTACTTATATCATCATAGACCTTATTAGAAACAACACTCTTTGCATCCATTTTTTCTTTATCTTTTTCTTTATCTCTATCTCGATCCTTTTCTTTGTTGTTTTCTTTCCTTTTTTTTTCTCTTTTCATTAATTCATTTTTTTCCAGTTTTTCTAATTCATCCAACTCGTTATAATAATTCAATGAAATAGAATCGTCCTTCTGAGAACCAGTTGATAATATATCACTCATTTCGGAGGAATTCAATTTATATGGTGACTTATTTTTTAAATAATCCATAGCTTTAGATATATTAAATTTCTCCTTTGCATTCTGATCATCATATTTATCGAAGCCATCCCACTTGGTATCATATTCATTAGTATCTAAAGATCTTAACCAATTATATTCATTTTTCATATTATTTGAAATAGACATGGAATATTTTAAGGACTTTTCTGTATGTTCATCAATTGAATGAAGAGTCCTATAATTACTAGAATTAACATGAAATTCTGATTTTAATATAAAATTTTGAAATTTCTTTACTTTTTCTTCTAATTCATGTTTTAATGCTAATATTTTTTCATCATCTTCTGGTTTCCGATTTGTTGAATATTTATTATCTCTTCCTCCACTAAGTTGCATATCTACATTTTTAGTTGTTGCTAAATGTTTCAATTGATTTTGTAACTTTGCTATTAATTCTTTCTGTTGCATAATAACAGATTGCTCAGCTGATAAATAATTCACTTCGATTTTCTTTTTTATTGTTTTACATTTTAAAGCAAAACGAAGTGTAGAAAATGACGTATCCAAATAGAAATGAGACGGATGGACAGCAACGATAACAGATGCACGACAATTTCCTCCTAAACTTTTACTCAAAATTCGTGTTAATTTTGAATCTCTCCATGGAATGAAAACCAAATCTTCTTGAATTCTTTTAATTTTTTTCTCATCACCTGTTGTTATAGTTTGAGCTCTTTTAGATAGTTTTGATATAACTTCACTTAACACAAATAAACTCTTATTTATTGCTTTTCCTTCTTCCATAAGAGTTTTGGAATTTTCTATCCCTTCAGCGGCTCTTCCTGCTCTTTCATTACCAGCCAAATCTACAATTTTTAATTCTCCTTTTTTATTAATAGAGGTTCCATCATTTAATACTTGATTCGATTCTAATATAACTGTAAATATTGTGTGCGATCTGGATGATGTTTCATTAAAATTTGTTTGTGCTATATGTCTTCTTTGTTCTGCTTTTGCTACTAGAAGCATAACTTCATCTATAGAAGTTACAGTTTCTTCTTGAATACCTATAACAACAAATCCTCTCTTGGGGTCTTCCTTAACATCTAAATTTTCCATAGCTCCACCTCTATAGCCTTCTTGTAGTAAATCATTTACTCGTTCCATATATACTTCCAAATAAGTCACACTCATTAAAAACTCCTTCGTATTATTATCATTATTATTATCATTATTATTGTTACTCTCATTGGAGTGTCTATCATCATCACCAATGCTTATATTGTTTTCGTTTAATGAAGATGGATTTTCAATACCATTAAAAAATTCAGCTAGCGATCTTGGTAACATACCTGGATCATCTGGAATACCCATGACACTGTGCGTTTTTCCTGATCCGGTTTGTCCATACGCCAAAATACAACCATTAATTCCTTTAAATGTATCCAATATAATATCTCGTGCTAAATGCTTGTAAACCTCATCATTTCCAACTACAAAAAAAAAAAAAATAGTAATAAAAGAGTTTAATTATTTTTTTTTTGTTTTATTCATAATTAGGGGAATAAACATAAACAACTAAAATATAATAATATGATACATACACATACACACATATATATATATATATATATATATTAATCAAATGAGAGGTTTTTAAATTATATATATATTTAATTAAGAAAAAATAAAATAAAA
>NC_031492.1:378018-392700 GCF_001602025.1 Plasmodium gaboni | reverse complement strand
AAAAAAAAAAAAAAAAAAAAAAAAAAAAAAAAAAAAAAAAAAAAAAAAAAAAAAAAAAAAAAAAAAAAAACTTGTATTTTTGTTTATAGAAATCTTTCAAAGTTCTTCATAATTTTCTTAAGGAAAAAAACAAATGAAGTCAATATATAATATATTTTATTTACAAATAAAACCTCTGTAGAAGTATATATTGTATATAATGATAATTAATTAAATATATATATATAAATATATGTATGTATGTATGTTTTTTTTTAAGTAAATTTTATATATTACGTGTGAAACATTATAACATTTCAATATAGTGTTAAAATGAAAAAAAAAAAAAAATATATATATATATATATATTTAAAATGTTAAAACAAAATATATCTATGAAATTTATATATAGGTGTGTAAAGACAATATGTTCATTTTATATATATATATATATATTTATGTATGAATATTTCATATTATGTATTCATAAAATATATAAATACATATTTACAGGGCAAAAATAATTTGGTATTTAAAAAAAAAAATAAATAAATAAAAAAATAAATAAAAAAATAAATAAAAAAAAAAATAAAAAAAAACATGCATGAATTCTTATATGTACTAAGCTGTTATAAAAACCTACGTCATTATTACAATATTTTTTGTTCAGAATAAATCTGTTATAAGTTTTCAAATAACATATAAATAAAAAATAAAAATAAATATAGAAGAAAAGATTAAAAATGTTCAACATAAATATATAAATTATATTTGTTGTAATATAATACATATATTTTTATTTTTTTAATTTGTTTCATTTTTTTTATAATATATATATTGTTGCTGTCTTGTAATAATATGATGATTAAATTTCTGAGCATGTCAGGTTTTTTTTTTTTTTTTTTTATATTATTTTTGGTTATTAAATGACATAAACAAAATATTTAATTTATCCTATAGTGGAGAATTTGGAGTTACACAAAAAATTAAAAAATAAACATACTTGGTAATTATATGATTATATATATAATTAAAAATTAATAAAACGTTATAAATATCAAAATGAAAAAAAATAAATATTTATATTAAAAATGTATGTTATATATATATATATATACATTTCCTTATCAACTTGTTTTTGTCTTTTGTTCCTTATAATAAATATACATAAAAACCCAACATATTGACATCTCAGATATGACAAATAAAACCGAGGAATAAAATAACTATAAAATATGGGAGAAGAAAAAAATATATATTATAAAATTATTTACTTGCCTTTTTTATTAAATTAAAATTAAATAAATTCATTACTTGTAAAAAGGTATTATACCCTTGAAATTCAAGGTAATAAGCCCACCAAAGCCACTGCAACTAAAAATAAAATAAAATAAAAAATATATGTATATATATTATTATGTTGTTTGTTTTATGTTATGTTAATATGCATGTATATCATATCATTTTCATCATGAAAAAAATAATATATGAAAGGACTTATTTATATTATAAAAGAAATCTTTTTGAGTTTACTTTTGCCAGAACAAAAAATAAAATGGAGGATATTATAAGCAAAATATTTCTCTACATTAAAAAATAGAAAAAAAAATATATGCATAAATCTAATAAACGCATGTGTAATTTTTTTTTTTTTATTACCTTGCATAAGGTTATGGCACAAAGTATAATTGGTAAAAATGGAATACACCAAATAAAATACTAAAAAATAAATTAAATATAAATTATATGAAATGTTTATATATTTTATATAGGTGTATATATGATTAGTTTAATGATCTATTATATTAAATACACTTATAATATTATATAATGGTTTGTCTATAAATTTTCCATAAAATGTAACACAAAATTATATGCTTTTAATTTCTCCTTTATTTACCTGAGATGTGCACACTTTATTCAGTGCAATAAATGAAATAGTCTAGTAAACATATAAATAAATAAATATATATATATAAATATGTTTATATGTAACATTTATAATACATTAATTATTATATACTTGTAAAAACATGGATAATTCCAAATTCGTTCTTGCATATTTAAATCCAAATAAGGCTACTAAAATTATTTGTGGTACAAATGTTATTAAGGGAATAACCTTTAAAGGAAAAATATATATATATATATATATATGTGTGTCATTTTATTAATATATCATTTAATATTTGAAGGGGTGTCCATTTAATTTTTTTTTTTTTTTTTTTTTATTATTGTTACCTTTGAATTCTTCTCTACACTTAAATACATAAGGTAAAAAAAAAGGGAAAAGTTATGCCTATGATCACGTCTAATAATATGATATATATAAGACTCATACAAAAATTCATATCCATATCTGATATAAAAAAAAAAAAAAAAATTTGTTAAAAATATATTTCTCTTAAAACGTGGTATTTATTTAAAAAACAAGAATGTATTTTTTTACAATAATTTATTGGATTAAATAAAATAAATAGGTCGTATAAAAAGGTAAAATGTCAAAAGTATTTGTTATAGCTGTATATATAAACCTTTTTACATATATTGGATACTTACATGATATAGAATACATAGTTTAAAATTAAAAATACCGACGAACTACATATCGCAAATAAAAACTGTTCATAATTTAATTTAAATAATTCCACAAAAAATTTAGATATAATACGAAAAATATATAAAAATGTGTTTAATAGGATGCTATTTTTTTTTTTTTCTTTTTCATTTAATTGAAAAATGTTTTGCCCAAGTAAATAATTTTTATTTAAATATAACATGAATGGCAGTGCATAAATAATTGTATATATTTTAAAGTTCACAGCTAGTGCATAAAAAATGGAAGACAAAAAGATATGTTTTTTATATATAAAAAAGATTGTTAATATTATTAAGAAGCATGGGATAACATCTGCATTACCTCGAAGGGATATAATTATGACTAGTGGATTTAAAAACCATAAACAAGTATAAAATATATAATTTTTACAATTAGGATATTTGATTTTTATAATTTTATTTATAAGAATAGTAACAAGAATATCAATAAATGAAAATAATATTTTCCCAAAGGAAAAATGAACAAAAAAATTTGGTATCATTATATATGCCAATAAAGGTGTATATCTATATGTATATCTTTCATATGGTGACTTGTTCATAAGTATATATTTTGCAGCATCAGAAAAAACATAATAATCTATATCTGTAAACTTAACATTAAAGTTTTTATCTTGCCACCTTCCATAATAATAAATAATTATACGAATTATTATACCCACACAAAAAATCAACCACTCAAAATATTTTACACTCTTCTCATTCTTTTTATATTCCTTATATATATTCCCCATTTTTTTTTTTTTTTTTAAAAGCCCAGTAATTAATTTATTATATTTACACTATATAATTATTAAAAATGATTAACATTTACATTTTACTATTATCATTTTAAAATATTATAATATCCAAAAAAAAAAAAAAAATAAAATGATGCAATTAAAATTTTTACAATGTGTGAATAATAATAATATATATAATATATATAATATATATTATATATATATATATATATATATATATATATATTATATTTATAATGCTGTAAAAAAATAAATCATAAGAGAAATAATGTATAAGAATAATTCCTATGTAATATATATATAATATTTTTTAAAAGATTACACATGAAAATATATTTTTATTAATACATAATATAAATAAATATATATATATATTTAATCTTCTAGATTATTATTTTAATATCAACAAGATAAAATATATATTACTATTAAATCATCTTGACAATTTTTTTTTTTTTTTTTTTATGTGAATATTTAATACAAATTACTCTATATGTATTCATAAAAAAAAATTTTAATTTCATTTATTTATATATTTTTCTTTTACCTTTTTGAAGAAAATAATATGATAAAATATTTTTTTATTTTATCATTTATTTTTAAATAATTTTTGTCGCGTTTATATATTTTTTGTCACATGTTATTCTTACCTTCAAATGATATTTATAAATAAATCATATAAAATATATTTTAATCTTAAATATTATAATTAAGAGTTTTTATTTATTTTTTATTCCATAAGAAAACAAAAAGGTACATAATCCTTTGAAAGGTACTATTATATTATATATATATATATATATATAATAAATTAAACTGTAAAAATATTTTTTAATTTTTGAATGATGAAAAATATGTTGTGCTGATTTAGGGCCAATGGTTTCCTATATTTTTTTTTTCTTTTGAAAAAAGAATGGTAACCTATATAATCTTAAGATGATGGCTTAATCTTCTCACTGACAAAAGTTAAAAAATATTTATAAATTGATATAATATATATATATATATATATATATAATATATATTATATTTTATCATTTGAGAAATATATAATATTTCAACCTTTTTTTTGATAATTTTCTTCTTTTTTTCTTTTTATATTGGTAAAGTAAATGAGTACAATTTTTAACTTGTTGTTTTAGATCAATATAATATGTATCCTTCATATAAATATATTCGACATATGATTGTTTTAATATTATAAATATATTTTATTTTATTTGTATATATTTCCCTTCATGTTAAAAAAAAAAAAAAAAAAGGAAATGATGAGGTTTAACTAAAGACATAACCTTAAGAATGTAGTAAAAATATAAAAAACATATACCCCTCAACTTTTAATTTTCAAAAAAAAAAAAAAAAAAAAAAATATTAATATATATATATATGAAAAAAAATATAAATATAAATAATAATATTAATAACACCTTATCTTAAAAAATTTGAGTATATATTTATAAATATATATATATATATATATGTAAAGAGAAAAAATGTTCTTACATATTTTTATTCAATATGTAATATAAAGATTATATTAAAATAACAAATAAGGGTATTATATCAATTTAAAAAAACAGTGAAAAAAAAAGAACAAAATATATACATATATATATGTATATATTTACGTGTCGATTTATATATACGACTCAATATATAATCTTCCTAATGATAAAATGTTTATATAAAATAATACAAAAAATATGTTAACATATAATATATAATAAATATAAAATATATATATATTTGTGCATTTATATATTTTTGAATGTTTGGGCTTTTTTCATATACCCCTATTATTTAATATATATATATATATATATGTATGTATGTATATATGTATGTATGTATGTATGTATTTATTTATTTATTCATTTATGTACACATTTTAATACTTGATTATTATGCATAATCCAGGGGGTGAAGGTGTTGAAGGTGTTGAAAGTGAAAGGAGACCATGTTTAAAATATCTAATAAGTCTTTTACTTTTATTGATGCTTATGTTAATACTGAGAAAACAGAACGATGAAGAAGATGAAATAAATAATAAGAATAAAATGAATTTAAGAAAAAACGAAAATTATAGAAATTATACATTTGGATATATGAGAGAAATTAGTTATTTTAAATATTCCTCTGTAATATATATAACACCAAACAGGAGAATATTACCCAGTATAACATATACAGATAAGTATACAATATATGTATATGGATATGACAATATATTAAATAATTTTAAAAACATATCTTTAAATATAGATCAAGAAAAGGATGACATATATATATCATCATCTTCATCATTATATGATAATATTGATGATGACAATAATTCTTATAATATTTATATGGATGATACTTTCCATAATGATTTATGTAATAACTCAGATGATTCTAATAAAGAATGTGCAATTATTAATACTATACTTGTAGATAGATATTTATTTAAGAATATGAAATTATCTAATTGTAATGAAGAAATCGATAGTTTATGTTTTTTAGTTTTTGTACAATTAAATAAAAACAAATGTTATAATTTTGATAATTTATCTTATACATGTCATATAAATAATAGTATTAAAAATAACAATTTATTTCTTCCTAATAATTATTGTTATGTACTTTTGGCTAGTTCGAATATAAACAAAATATATGAATTTATAAAACTCCAATTATTAAACAAAGAACAAATAAATGAAAATACAAAAAATCAACATGTACAAATTGTAACACATTTTTGTGGTAATATGCTCAATCAGATAGCTATGATAGATTATGTTAATTCGAGAATATTATTTATACAACGTTATATAGCACACACACATAATAATAATAATATTAAAAGTGATAACAAAAGTGATAACAAAAGTGATAATAAAAGTGATAATAATACAAATAATCTTAATACAAATCAACATAATAATAACATACAAGGAAAATCTATTGAATTAAATTTAAATGAAAAAAATAAAAATCATATATATGATACATTTAATAATGATATAAAGAGTACATATGAAACTAACTTAAATTTTAAACTAACATATTATTTATCCATAATAAATATGAATACACAATATAAAGATAATATTGAATATGTAGATTATATAAAAAATAAATCAACCCTAAATCTATTCCCACCTATATATATAGGATATGACGAAACATCAAACTTTTATTATATTATACAATACGAGAATAAAGATTTTCTTACCATTATATTTATATCTCCTATAACACTTACGACATATTACACGCTAAAAATAACTGACTTTTATTCAGGTACAAAAATGTAGCAAAAAATATATGGGAATATGTATATATGTAATTATGACAAGTATATATTATATTATATTATATTATATATATATTTTTTTTTTTTTTTTTTTTTTTTTTTTTTTTTTTTTTTTTTTTTTTTTTTTTTTTTGCAGGATGGTTATTAATACCCAAGTATGATTATGAAAACAAAGGCTTAATACTGCTAGGTAAAAATATATATAAATATAAATATATATATAATATAATATTTACAAATATATCATATATATATATTATTATTTTCCATATTGTATAGGTGAATATCCTCCCTATGAAGATGAACTACACGTTTGGGATATAGCCAACATAGAACATAGTAAATATTTTGTAAATGTTATTAAAGCTTATTCAAATATTTGATCCAAACGGAAAATAATCATATAAATAAATATACATGTATATATATATATATATTTATATATAATTTTTTTGAGTTCTTTAATATCTATACATATATAAAAAATATATTTTTGTAACATTCATATTTTTTATTTATATTTTTTTTTTTTTTTTTTTTTGTCTATTCAATATTTTTATGTTATAAATATTTATAATTAATTATATATACATATTTATTTGTGAAAAAAAAATTTCAAATTCAAATACTCTTAATTGTATAATTAAAATGATTACATATATTAAATATTTTTTATAAAAAAAAATATATATCATTATTTTATACCTAATGTATTGTACGACGGCATAATTAATCATTATATAAATATATTATAAAAACTAAGAAATTATAATAATTAAATTATGATATTTAAAAAAAAAAAAAAAAAAAAAAAAAAAATGTTAAGTATTTCATAAAGGACATATTCTTTTATATATATTAATAATATTTTATTTGATTATATTATATGTACATATATATATTTATATATGTACGTATATTTTTTTTTTTTTTTTTTCATTCAAATTAATTATGTAGTTAAAGAAGAATATATAAAAAAAGTACACGAGAATAATATATAATAAAAAATAAACGCTTATCTTAAAGGCTATAAATGATTAATAAATTTATACGTACATAAAAATTAATAACTTATTATATATATATATATATTTATTTATTTATTTATATTATAATATATATACATACAATTATAATAATATCTTTCTATATTCTATATAATAATATTTAATATAGTGATAAAAAAAAAATATAATTTTCATGATATAATTTTTTCTTTTTTTTTTTTTTTTTCCGTTATTTAATTAATAAAAAAAAAAAAACATATTAAAATATAAAATTTGAATATAATTATTTTAATTATATATAAAATATTATCATTATTATAATATATATATATATTTATTTATTTATTTATTTATCTATCAATTTTTTATATAATGTCATTAACATTAATTCGCCATGATGAAGAGGAAAAAAGAAAAAATAGTGTTCATAACCCCACGGGGCGGATAGGACATTCTCTTCACTTTTATTATGATATAAGCGAAAATAATAATACTTCGGAACATAGCTCAATACAAGAAAAAGAAGAAAATAAACTGAATGACGATAATATAAATGACGATAATATAAATGATGATAATATAAATGATGATAATATAAATGATGATAATATAAATGATGATAATATAAATGACGATAATATAAATGACGATAATATAAATGACGATAATATAAATGATGATAATATAAATGACGATAATATAAATGACGATAATATAAATGATGATAATATAAGTGAGGAGAAGAATGATATGCATAGTTTTAATCATCATTTTAATGGGAAATATAAAATAATATTATATGGTGGTGGGTTACTAGATTATGATTTTGCCAAAAATTATGCGAGTGAATTTTTAATGAATGTTCATGGTGAATATATGAAATCTGAAAATAATGAAAATAATAATGATAGAAAAGGTAATATAAATGATTCAACAAGTTTAGAAAATTATTTAATTAAAACATATAATGATACATATATATGTGAAGAAGAAAATGGAAAATTTATAAACTGGAAAAAAATTAAAACTTATAATGCACCATCACCTAGGGCTTTTCAAGCTTCATGTGTAGTAAATCTAGGACGTAATGGAGTATTTTTATTTATACATGGAGGAAAAACAAAGAATAATATATTAGCAGATAATAAATTGCATGCCTTGAATTTAACAGTTGTGTCATCATATGGTAATAATGAGAATGCGACGAATGATGAAAATGAACATGACAATAATGAAAGTGAAAGTTATAATAATAATATTTTAAGTGAAAGTAATAATGATAATATTTTAAGTGAAAGTAATAATAATAATATTCAAAGTGACAATAATAATAATAATAATAATAATAATAATATTAATAAGGGTAATTATCATAGTGATGATGAAAGGAACAATTATAATGAACCCCCTAAAAAAATTGAAGAAAATAATATTAATCATGCAAAGAACTCAGATATGTTAAACGAACATGAAATAAATTCTGTGAATAATATTTGCATTGGTAATAATATAAAAAAAAATAAAACTCATAGGAACTACTCATCCTCATCAGATGTAGAATCAAATAATCATGTTTCCTCATCAGTCCCTACACTAACGTCATCCTCAAATTCATCAGATTCATCAAAATTGTCTCGACCTCCATTTTACTTTAAAAACGAAAAAGATATGATAAATAATAATAATGATGTATGCATAAATTCTCGTAAGCCTATCAATGATATGTTAAAAACGGACACATCTAGTTGCTCTAATTACAGTTCTGATTATTCATATTCAAGTGAATCTGAACAAATTAAAAGAAAATGGGTCGAAATAAGAGTTAAAGGGAAAAAACCTAGCAAGAGATATGGACATAGTTTAGATTTTTTATATCCCCATTTAATTTTATTTGGTGGGAATGATGAAATGTGTGATGAAGATCATTCTTATTGTAAAAATGATTTATGGATTTTAAATATTGAAAAATGTAAAAAAGGAAAAGAAAAAAAAGATGGACATATACATTTTTATTTATATTTTATATGGGAAGAAATAAATTATCAATATGTAAATCCATTAGGAAGATCTTTTCATTCAACTGCCATATGGTATGATGCAAAAAAAAAAAAAAATAATTTAATTTTATATGGTGGTAAAATGAAAGATCAAAATCTTTGTAGTAGAATATTTTTATTACAATTTAATGGATATGTATGGTCTTGGTCTATTCTACCTGTATATGTTAATTCTTTAAATGAACATAGAGCATATCATTCTATGATATGTGTTAATAATTATTTATTTATTATAGGAGGTGAAGAATATAATTATAAATATATAGAAAAAATGCCTTCAGCTTTATATTCTTTTGAATCCAAAAAATTTCAATATATTAATGATTTTACAGCAAAGGCATGTTTAAAATGTTTTGCAAAACAAGATATTATTTATTCATGGGGGGGCTTTACAGATATACCCTTTGATCATAATTTCTTCCCAAATAATTTTGTTTTGCTTAATATGAATGTACATATCGCTTCTACACAAATGAAAGATGGATTATCAGAAGAGAATGAAGGAAATTTTAGCTTAATTATGAACATAGAGGATAATCCAGATGACAATATATATAAAAGGATGAATAAAAGAGTAATGAAAATAGAAAATAAAAAAAATCAACTAGAAAAAGATTTATCATATCAGATCAAATTAAATGAAAATATGAATTCTCGCTTAAAGGAACAAATAACACAATATCAAAAGATTACATATTTGTTAAATGTAAAGAATAAGCAGAATGAATATTTGTTAGATTTATTAAAAAAAAAAAATGATTACATGGTAGATAATATAAAAGGACAATTGGAAAATAATAATATCCTTGTTAGTGCAGATGTACAAAATAATAATTTTATAAATAACAATTTTTCTTTCAATAATATAAATAATAGTTATAATGGATATCAAAACTCTAACCTTATTCCTGAAAATACATTAAATGCTACGAACGCAAATAATATGCATAATGAAATAAATAGCAATAATAATAATAATAATAATAATAATAATAATAATGCAGTGGATAATATAAATAGTTACAATGAAATTGCCTTCACTCAAAGTGTACAAAATTATATAAATCCCAACGGAACTACAAAAGATAATATACAAAATGGTTTACAAAATAACATACAACAATTCTCTCAATCTTTAAATGAATTAAATGTTTTCAATAATGAACAAATCAAAAGTGATTTATTAAATATTGAAAATAATATATCAAACACATTTGGAAATACAAATAGTTATTATTTAAATGGAAATAATAATGTTAATAATAACAATTTTGATTTTAACTTAAATGCAAATGACTATTCAAATTTTGTTCCTGATAAATTACCGCTTTATAACAATTCACCTGACCTGTTCATAAATAATAACATGAATTTGCTGAACGACGCTAGTACTAGCCATGTTAATTTTCCGATAGCTAATTCTCAAGTTGTTCAGGTAAATAATAATTTTATTGACAATATGGAAGCAAGTGTAAAAGACAACATATGTGTGGAGAATACATTAAATGAAATAAAAGCGCCTGAAGTGGAAATGCCATCAAATCAAAGGGCTCGTAGAAAAACAGCTGAAAAATGTTTAAAATTAATAGAGCAAGATAGATTAAGCAGGATGCAAAGTGAAAGCAATGCTCAATAATTTAATGTATGCATATATATGTATGTCTCAACATTATATATATATATAAATGTATGTGTTTTATTTTATTTTTTCTTAATTAAATATATATATAATTTAAAAACCTCTCATTTGATTAATATATATATATATATATATATATGTGTGTATGTGTATGTATCATATTATTATATTTTAGTTGTTTATGTTTATTCCCCTAATTATGAATAAAACAAAAAAAAAATAATTAAACTCTTTTATTACTATTTTTTTTCTTTTAAGATGATGAAGGTTGTCGTTTTAAAAGATAAATCATATGGTTAATACAAAAAAATTAAATAATAAGGATCATAAAAAAATATGAAAAAAAAAAAAAAAAGTCAAATTAGTGTTATATATATTATTTATTTTTATAAAAAAAAGTATACATATAAAAAATTGAATAGCACATAAAAAATAAAATGTTACATAATATTAAATAGAGTAAATCAAAAAGTTATAAAATGTTAATATATATATATATATATATATATATATATATATATATAATAAATATATGTACTATATACATACGACATATGTTATAATTATCATATGCGATTTTGTTTATTATATTTATCAATTTAATTTTAATATTTTTTTCTTCATTATATTAAAATGAATCAATGGTTTATTCATCCACATTGGTCATGTTCTTGTTTCTTGTTATTCCTTTTACATATCTCTCAAGCATGTTTGATTTAAACTTCATGTTGTACAAGAAAATTAAGAAATTTTGAAGAAACGTTATATCATTTAATAACATTTGAGGAAAATATTTTTTCTTTAATAAAAAGTGATTATCGATAAAATTGAATTTGATTAAATAATTAAATGCAAAATTACTAGATATATGTACATTTGAATATTTATATTTATACATATAACCATTTGATATATATAAATTTTTATTTTTATTAATTTTTTTTTTTTGAAGTAAAAGATATTTGTCTTTCTTCAATATTAGTATGGTTATATATTTTAAAACGCTAGATAGATAATTTTTACAAAATATTGTATTATATGACTTATAATTATGATTGTCTTTGTTAATATACTTTTTTATGTTTTTTTTTTTTTTATAGGCAATGATATAATTATAAATAGTTTTCATTTTAATGTTGAAAAAATATTGATATCTGTACAATTTTGTATGATTGAAAAATTTTTTTTTTGTTAAAATATTTTTCTTTTTTTCGCTTTCTGTATTCACTGCCAAATTTTGTTGTAAATTTATTATAGTATGTTTGGATAAAATATTTTTTATATATAAAAGCCAAACATTTAATAAGTTGTTTTTTTTATTTTTTATAAATAAATAATTTTTTGTTATAAAAAAGAACAAAGTGTTACATAAAAAATTGTGACATGAGAAATGAACATAGCTGTTAAAAATATGAATGAGTATATCAAATTGTCCAGAAATTAAATTTACATTATTTGAATTATTATAAGTATTCCATATATTAAAATATAGTTTTATATGCTCATTAGGAAAAAAAAATGTAGTAGTAGGTATATATATATTTTTTTTTTCTGTCCTATTGTGTTCAATTATTTTAATATAGTTTTTAAAAAAATTATCATTAATCATTATATGTATATTATTTAAATGTTTTAATATTGGTTCTTCAAAAGAATTAAATATAGAATATTTATAAATTTTTGCTTTTATTAATGAGTTTAATATAATATTTATTTGATGAAGGGTAAGATCATTTTTCCTATTTTCAACAATTTTTAACATGTTTTTATAAAAATATACATTCTTGTAATTTTTTAAAACACTACTATAAATAATATTATGAATATTTTTCATATTCTTATATTTGTTTTTACATCTTTTACTATTATTATTATATATAATATCTGTATATTCATTTAAAATGACATTTATTTTATTCTTCTCTTCATTTAATAATGCTGTATAATTATTCCTATGATTCATTTTATAGATCTTATTAAGTTTCAACATCTTTTATATAAAATAAACCTCAATAAATAACAACATGATAAGATAATGGTATAAACAATATAATTAAAAAAATATATTTTTTTTAAGATTTTTCAATCATGATGTTATATTTTAATATATCTGAAAAGGAGATGGAGATTTGTCATTGTGAGCAAATAAAAAATAATATATATATATATATATATATATATGTAAATATATAAAAACATATTTTATTGAATTTATAAATATTTTCATATATAAGACTGTTTATATTATTTATATTTTATTTTTTGTGGTTGACTTGAAAGTAATACTAACATATTTTAACATAATATATATATATATATATATATATAATTATTTATTTATTATTTATTTTTTTTTATGCAGTCCCTTTATATATATAATATATTATATTATATTTTTATTTTTTTTCCTTTGGTTACTGTTATATTTAAAAAATTTGACATTCCAATATATATATTTTTTGTTAACATGATTTATATATATATGATTGCAAACGAATTTATAATTTTTTATATAATGAAGTATATGTTTTTATATATTTTTTTATTAAATGAAAAAAGTACTGTATGAAATATAATATTTTTTCTAATTTTAATCTACAAAAAAATATTTCAAGAATTTTAAAAAATAAAAGGAATAAAGGGAAAAATTAAAACAACAATAAATAAATATATTATATGTAATTTATATAAAATATATACTTTTTATTTTTTTTAATTTAAAAAAAAAAAAAAATGTTAGTTTTTAAAAAAGCAAAAAAAAGAATTGAACTGTATTTTTAAAAAAAAATATATCAAATTTACATATATATATATATATATTATATATATATTATATAATTTTAAAATATGATTAGGGAGGGTAGCGAAAAGGAAGATAAATCTTTTGTGAGGGTTTATAAAAATAAAGAAAAAAATAAAGAAATATATTTTGAAACAATACGAAAAGATAAATATATTTGTGTAGAAGTGCCAGGAAGAATCAAAAAGGGTTCTAATGGATTATCAGCGGTAGAAAGTTTAGGAGGGTTACATAAAATTACAGAAGTATTTAATCATCATAAAAATAAATATAATTATGATGAAACTATAGTTTTAAGAATTAATAATAATGATATGTATTCTTCTTTCATATCAGCTACATGTACAAAAGTTAATAATATATTAATAAAAATAAAAAGAACAAGGAAAAATAATTATAAGTTTGAATTCATTGGTTTTGTTAAATATTTTTATTATTTTAATAATATGAGCGATTTTTATTATATTCCATCATTCTATAATAGATATGATTATAATATAAACTATATTCATTTTTTACAAAAAGGAAAGACACCTCAAAAA
>NC_031492.1:372540-377981 GCF_001602025.1 Plasmodium gaboni | reverse complement strand
AACAGAAAAATGAAAATATAAAAGATGTAGATAAACAAAATGAAACATATGATCCAAATCAAAAATATCAACAAAATGTTTGTGATATAAATTTATTAAATAATGATAACTTTTTTATTTTTAATAATAATCAAATATATAATACTATGAATAATACACAAAATGTAAATACAGGAAATATGATAAATTATTATAATTCAAATCAAGAATTAAACCAAATTATAGATATAGAAAAATCTAAAACAAATGAAAATAATTTATATAACAATATAAATTATAATTGTATAAATATTGATAATAATAATAGTAATAATGACAATTTTGATAATCCAAGTGATATGCAAAACGATCAAATTTATTGTAATAACTCAATGAAGGGCTCGCAAAATATAATGAATAATAAATTAACACATTTAAATGAAAATACAGGCCTTCCCGCATTTTCACCTTATGAACAATTTTCATCTTTTCCTTATCATAACGAAGAAGTCGAATTGTTATATAAACAACTGGTGGATAAAAAAATATTTAAAGACGATGATTTGTCATATGATGATGATAATTATAATAATAATAATATGCATACAGAAAGAAATTATTCCTCAGATGAAAGTGAAGCGTATGAATTACATTGTTCTATTCATAGTAAATGTATAAATCCTTATGATTATAAAAGTTATGAGTCACATATTACAAACAAATATATAAGAGAATATAAACATATTATAAGTAAATTTTCTCCACCTATTGATTCAAAAGAGGAAATAAAACAAGGAGATCTAGCAAAATTTTTAAAAGGATTGATACACATACCAAATAATGATCTTATGTCAAATGTTTCATTAAATACAACAAATGATATGGATAATAAAAATGATTATGCTGATAATATAAATAAGTATGATCATAATTATAATCATATTATTCACAATGTGAATAATCCAAACGAGGACCATAAACAAATGGATGCAACTATCATTGATGATTTATACAATGAAGAAAATAATTTAATGTTAAATAAAAAAACTAAAAATGAAGATATAAATAATTACAGTAATAAAATTATTGTTACCAAAAAACCTGTACATTGTAATCCTATAGCTAAATATGATGATGAATATTTACCGATCAATCCATTTGAATCAGCTTTAAAAAAATATGTCTCAGATGAATTATATAATAGAGTTAAATTACTTTTTGAAATTAGGCCAATATGGTGTAAAGATGTTTTATTAGAACATGTTGAAAATATAAGTACATATTGTTTAAAAAGCTGTTTCTCAAAAATTTGCTTTTATTTTGCTGACGGTCCATGGAGAAGAACCTATTGTAAATATGGATATGATCCTCGTAAAGATCCAACAAGTTATATATATCAAACCATCGATTTCAGATATAATCTCAGTAGAGAAATAAAAACAAAAGATATAGAAGAGATAAATAAATGTATTTCTAAGAAAAAGTTATATATAGATACTACAATAACGAATTTGTTAAAAAAGCGGAAAAAAAAAAATAAAGTATTCAATGTTATGTTACAATATAATAATATACATAATCCAGACAATTTAATGAATGAGAATATTAAAAAAAGAGAATATGATATAAATTATGATAAAAGGAATAATATGATAAACTCACATTATTATAATGTACAAAATAATATTATGTATGGGGAAAACCCTAATTCTTCAAATGAATTCAATAGTTATTTAAAAAACAAAGAAAACAATAATTATAATATTTATCAAAATGATATATATGATAAAGACGAAAATATTTTTTTTCATGAAGATGAAGAAATTAATGATATCCTTCAGTTTTTGAAAAAATCCAAAACCATATCTCTTATGGAACATTTTCGTTCCGAAGCACATTTTTCTGTCACACCATTAAAACTGTCAACTATGTATCAGTTTATAGATATATATGACAACAATGTAATGACCTTTTTATTAAATCTGAGAACACAAAGAGTTTGTTCACGAGAAAATGGTTGGATCGATAGTAAAGATCTAGCCAAAATTAGAGACATTTTATCAGTCCGATCCGTTACATTACGAAGAGCTCATTTTAAATGACACCTTACAAAAATGAAATATATATATAATATATACGTATGTATGTATATATATATATATTATTTATTTTTTTGTGTTATTCATTTTTTTATATGTATATTTTTATGTATTTTTTTTTTTTAATGTCATTTTTTATAAGTACAGTTTAATTACATTTGCACATTGTAAAGTTTTATGATTTTTTGTTTTTTTTCCATTCTGCATAATCTAAATTGCAATTTTATATCTTTATTTTGTAAAAATAATGTTTTAATATATACATAAATATAATTAAATATATATATATATATATGTTTATATTACAATCCTATTTTGTATTATTTAATTTATGAGTTAAAAAATGGTATACTAAAAAGATAATATGTTATTAAAATACACATATATAAATATTATTCTTTAAGGAGTACATATATGAGATGTCTTTAAATTTTTTTTTTTTTTAACCATTAAATTTTTGTGTTTAATAAGTAATTTAAAAAATAAAAAAGCAGTAACATACAAAAATATAAGTAAAAATAAATAAGAGCAAAATATCACATAAAAAAGAAAAATGAATAAAAAAATAAATATAAATATAAATATAAATATATATATATATATATATATATATGTATATATTTTATTTTTTATGTTGGACGTGTTTCCTTTATAATGTTACTTAAATGGTCAAATATTTGTGTCAAAATTTTGGTATCATTAAAAGACATATTATAAATAGATATTGCAAAAATGATTGGTTTATATTTTAAAAGTGTTGCATGATCTTTCATAAACTTTGAACAAAAAATTTCTAAGTAAGGATAATTTCTTTCACCAAAAATAATTTCTGTTTCTTGATCTACAGACATAGGCAACATAACATTATGTGAATAAACCCACGAAGCAAATTTTCCATTATGAGATATAAAAAATATATTATAATTTTTATATGATACTAATGTATAATTATATGATATAACATTATCTTCATGATTTATATTTAACAATTTTGTAATTGTGGTAGGATTTATATTATTTTCTTTGTTATTTAATATTTTTAGTTTGTCCCTTTCATTATTTTCATCATCAGGTTTATTTATGATACTCACATTATTTATATTATTCCTTGTATTATTATTATTATTATTATTATCAGAGGCATCCATACATTCTATATTATGATTAACTGATTCTTTAATATTTTGTTTAATATATTCAACATCATCTATTCTTTTAATTTCGCACTTTTCATCTATAAGCTTTCCCATTATGACAACAAAAAAAAAAATATATTTTTTTTTTATACAAATATATTTAAATGATTTATTAATATGTTTTTAAATGGAAAGGAAGATGATAAGTTATTAATATAAAAAAAAAAAAAAAAAAAAAAAAAAAAAAGATTTCTTATATTTTGATTAAACATATAAATATTTATATATATCATATATATTTAATTATATGAACATATATTCCTTTAATTTATTTGTACTTTTTTTGACATATATATATCTATATTTTACTAAAATGCTTAAAAATTAAGAAATTTCGATATATATAAAAAAAAATGTTAAGAGAACTCTTAAATATTATAAGATATAAAAATATATACTACATTATATATATATATATATATATATTTTAAGAATAATTTTAATTTTTTAATTTTATATATACCTACCATTTTTCTACTTAAATAAAATTTAATATATGAAAAAAAAAAAAAAAAAATTGAGGTCTTAATTGTTATATATATTTTTATATTTACCAAAAAATATTTTATTTTTAATTTATGATTTTTCTTCTTATTTTTTTTTTTTTCTTTGAGAGTAAATTATATGTGCCTTTATAAAAAGAAATAAAATGTATATATTCCTTAATATTCTTTTTACATTTATAAGAAAGAATATATATATTATTATATATATTACATTTTGATAAGATTTAATTTAACTAATTTCTACCTACAAAATTAAAAAAAATAAAAAAATTAAGAGAAGGGTGTATATATAAAAATATATAATTATATCAAAGGAATTAATAATGACAGGATTTAAAAGCATTCCGTTGTTAGACACTCCATTTTTTTGTATCTTTTTTTATTTCAATTTATACATAAATAAAAAATAAATATGGAAAGAAATATTATAATTTAGCAAATATATGAATATAAATATAAATATATATATATATATATATTATATAATAATTATATAGAAACTTTTCAATTTTAAAATCTTGTAAATCATTTATTGCATGATAATATATAGTTCTTAAATATAAAAGGTGGGCTTATATATATATATATATATTTATTTATTTGTTTGTACTCTATATTTATATTACTCCTTTTATTAATTCCTTTCCTATCTTGATCCGTATATCATAGAATTAACCTATTAAAAAATATTTCTTCTAAAATGTAAAAACGCACACATAAAATTTTGAAAATATAAAAAGAAAAAAAGAAAGGAACTAAACGACATACATTACAATTGATAACATAAGAATTATTCATATATTATTTTTCATCCACATTCTTTATATTTATTTATTTTTATTAATCTACAACTGTGTGTGCGTACTATATATATATATATATATATATATATATATATATAATATATTCATATATATATAATTTTTCAACAATTTAAATAGGTCTATAACAAAATGTTGTTCTAATAGAAATTATTATACCTGTTTTTAAAAGAATAATTAAATCATTCATTTATTATATTCACATATATATGAAATTAACAATGAAAATATATACTACAAAAAAATATAAATTTATAAATAAGGAAGAAAATATATATATATATATATATATATATATATATAATGTAATATTAAGATGATAAATATGTATAAACATATGAACCAAAAAATAAAAAAATAATAGTACTCATTTCATATCAATAAAATATTAATTTAGCATGGTCTACACAATTTTTTTAAGTGTAAATTTTTAGAAATTTATAAAATATATATGCTTAAGCTTTGCATTTATTCACATAAAATAAGTATAACTGCTAAAATATTATTTTCATTTATATATGTCTTCATTTTTTTTTAATCATTCATGTTCATAATTTTATATTTTATTCTTTTATTTATTTTATTATTTTTTTTTTATGCCCATTTTGTGTATCAATATAACAACATCATTTCTATAATAAGCACACACGTGAATTTTTTTTTTTTCCTTTTTTTTTTTTTTGAATTGCTAATTATATATATGTATGTGATTATTATATGCGTATATGTTTATGTAAAGAAAAAAAAAAAAAAAAAAAAAAAAATATATATATATATATATATATATATATATATGTTTCATTTCATTAAACATATAAGTAATATTGTGCATATAATTTT
>NC_031492.1:366962-372240 GCF_001602025.1 Plasmodium gaboni | reverse complement strand
ATTTTTTCATTAATTTGTTTTTTTGTAAGTTCCCTCTCTATATATCTTTCTCAGTTTTTTTTTTTTTTTTTTTTGTATATATTTGTTAAATTATTTTATTGAAATGTTATATACTTGCTTATTATAGAATGTTATATCATCTTATAATGTTCTTATAAGATGAAAAATATATATATGTATATATTTATTTATATTAACTAATTTTATAAAGAAGACAGACATATATACATATACATTTTTAATTTCCATTCTATGAATGTTTATATGTTTTGATTGAATTAATACAAGATATCTATTTATTTAATATTTATATTTTCTCTAAAAATAAAAAAAAAAAAAAAAAAAAAAAAAAAAAAATTCACAGAAATATATATATATATATATATATATATATTTATTTATATTTATATTTATATTTTTACATATGATGGAGAAGAATAGTAAGAATTCCACACAGGGGCAGTCAGAAACTTTGTTCCTTATAAAAAAACAATTTTTCAAAACAAAAATGTGTCCTTTTCAGAAGAATAAAAATTATTGTCTAAATAAATCTAGTTGTCATTATGCACACAGTATAGAAGAATTAAAACCAATGCCAGATTTGAGGAATACAAAGTTGTGTGATTATATAAAAAAAAAGATACCTTGTAGAGATATAAATTGTAAATTTGCTCATGATATCGATACATTAAAACCTAGTGTTCATTTGGCTACATACAAATCAACCATATGCAGTTTCTGGGGGAAGGGCAAATGCTTCAATGGCAATAAATGCCGATTTGCTCACGGCAATGAAGATATAAAATATAATGAAGATATAAAATATGATGAGAGTGTAAAATATAATGATGATATAAAATATGATGAGAGGGTAAAATATAATGATGATATAAAATATGATGATAGGGTAAAATATGACGACTTAAAATATAACGACCACATAAAATTTAACGACGATGTCAAATATAATGACGACATAGAACTGTTAGATCATATTAAATATAACAAGAGTAATAAATATAAGAACATATATAAAGATATTAATTTTGATTTAAAAAAAGAAGGTACAGCATCTACATATTCATTTAACACATGTGATTATTCAGTTAATTGTTCTATGGAAACAGCTAATATATCCTCATTCGATAAAAGCAAAGAAATTATATTTTTAAAGAAGAAAAATATAAATAAGGAGACTAACATTGATGAAAATAATGAGAATGATAACAAGAGTGAAAAAATGAATCACGATGGTTTTTTTAAAAACGAGGAGAGAGAATATAACATCGAAATGATAAATAATAACAGAACTGTTGGAAAGGATAATTATGAAAATAAATATTATCCTAATAATTATTATTATGACAATAAAGAAAAGATTGATAATATATGGAATAACAAAGAAAATATAGAGAGGATAAATTATATAGATGATGAAATAAAAATTTCAGAGGAGACAAAAAATAAAAGAACAAAAAATATTCATAATGAATTTTTATACAATAACAATTTTAATAGTTCAATAGAATATGCAGAAAATATAGAAAAGGGTTGTATTAATGATGTTATAAATAATCTTGGTAATATTGCTTTATCTACATTTATAGAAAATAATGATAAATATACAAATGTTATAAAATATTTATTGAACGAAAATAATATGTTGAAAGAATCTATTAAAAAAGAACAGAAAAATAATATTTCATTACAACAAGATAAAGATATAAGTCATATGAAGGTAGATACAAATAATTTAACATATAAAAATAATATGCTCAAATTAAATGACAATCATAATAATAATAATAATAATATATGTTTTAATGATGTAAGAAATTTTTTGTTCCCAGAAGAAAATTTAGAAAAATTAATATATTCTAATGATAAGAAAATATATTCAAATAATAATATATCTATATTAGATGATACAAATAAAATGGATGAAAATTTTTATGGCATAATCAAAACAATAGATGATATTCTATTTTCACATAATGTAGTTTCACAAAGAAATATAAATGATATCAACAAAATTAATAGTGACGATGATAATAATAATAATAATAATAATAGTGACGTTGATAATAATAATAATAATAATAACTACGATCATAATAATAATGAGGAATATAAAAATATAACATCATGTAATTTAAAATCCTTTACAAATTACAAAAATTTATATCCAAATTTTCATACATTTAATACAAATGATAATAAAAATGTTGAAGCAGAGAAATATAAAAATTTTCAAAAAAATTCGTATGAAGAAAATTTTGAATATACAAAATATAAAGCATATCCTCATAATATAATAAATATGAACTATAATAATTACACAAATGACATAAAAAATTATTCTTCTCAAACATTTTTTGATCCACCTACGTACTCGAATGTCGAATTATTAAACGAGCAAATTACAAATGAGCATATAAAATGTTTAAAAAATATAGCTACCGAAAAAGCAAATAACAAAAAAGACGAAACATATGCATGGAATGATAAACGATATATTACAAGTGATAATATATCACCTCATTATAATAATAACAACAATTTTAATAATTCTTCAAAGGAAACAAATAGAACAAAAATGTTGAAAGAAAAAAACGCAAAATTAAATTTAAGAGAATGTTCAGAAATGGGAGATAATAAAAGTATGAACATAGATAAGCTTTTAGAAATAACTGATGAAAAATCTGATATTTTAAAAAAAATAAAAAATTTTATTTCGAATGAATTACAAAATAATGAAAAACAAAATTATTCGAATAAAAAAAATAATCTTTATTCTAATATATCTATAACATCAAATGGAAATAATAATAATAATAATAATAATATGTATAGAAAGAGTACCTTATTAAATGAACATAATACTTCATCTACATTTAATGCTATCCTTCCCGGTTTTTATAATGATATCTACACCTTTGATAATAATCATAATAATAATAATAATAATAATAATTATGATTGTAATAATATCAATAGGAACAACGCTATCTTTATGAATGATCATAATGTTGATAAGATTAATAGTAATTTTTACAAAAATAAAAATGTTATTAATACTGATCACAATAATGATCACAATAATGATCATAATAATGATCACAATAATGATCACAATAATGATCACAATAATGATCATAATAATGATCATAATAATAATAATAAATACTCCCATCAAATAACATCACATGACTGGATGAGTCATCAAAAAAATAAAGAATTCTTCAATATGACAAAATCGGTTAATTTGAGTAGTTTAAATTAATCAAGCGAAATATAAATATAAATATAAATAAAATGAAAACAAATAGTATAAAATAAAATACAAATATATACAAATTATATACAAATTATATACAAATTATATACAAATTATATACACATTTGTTAATTTTAATTTATTTATATAAACAAAAAATTAACATCATGTTTTATAAATTTTATTATCTATTTATTCATACCCCTTTTATTCAATTGTTCCATATATATATATATATATATATTTATATTTATATTTTACAAATTATTATTATAAAATTTCAAAGTGTTTACAAAAAAATTTATTTAGTACACAATTTTTTTTTTTTTTGTTATTTTTTCAGAAACAAACTTTTTACATATATATATTTATATGTATATATGTTTATGTGTGTGTTATTTTTGTTATAATCCATTATACTTTTTATATGTTTCCTTTATTTTATTATTTTATTTTTTTTTTTTTTTTGTTATAAAATTCAGACATTATAACTAAAAGATACAACGTCCTTGTTGATGAATTCTTCAATATGTAAAAAGACCCCTTCAATAAAAAATTTGTTTTATAAAATAATCATTATTTTATTCTATTTTTTATAACATAAAATATTTTTATTGAGATCATTTTTAAAATAGGATTTTATTTTGCCTAATAATGTTAGGAAATTATAAATATATATAAATAAATATACATACATATATATATATATATATATATATATATATTTAATATTTTAAACGACATATATATTTTTTTTTGTATAAATAATATTTTACACATTATATATACATTGAGAATCTTTAAAATATATTCATACAATTTTTGAAATATATATATATATTATATGTATATATCCTTTTTCTTATTTTACGACATAACATTATCCTTTTATTTATAATTTTATTACAAAGGAGAGAGAAAAAGAACAAATTAATATTTTCAATTATGTTGCTGTGATAATATAAATATAAATTATAAAAAATAAATAAATTCAAAAAAAAAAAAAAATGTAAAATTTTTAATTTAAAAATGTAATTATTATATATATATATATTATTATATTATTTAATATATATTGTATGATATTAAAAATAACAATATAAATATGTACATATTTATATATATATATTAAATATATATATAATATATATATTATATTTCATAATATATATATATATATATGTTTATAATCTCTATTATTTTTTTCATTTTTATTTTTTATTTTTATATTTTATTTTTTTTTCCCAATTTTGTAAATATATTTATAAATATAATATTTTTGATCATTTTTTAAAGAATTTAAAAATTAGCAATTAATTTTAACATTATATATATAATATATATTTTATATATTATATATATATATTATATTTTTCCTGTTTTTATAAAATAAAAATTAAAAAATTAAAGAAAATGTAGAAATACGATTATTTTGAAAAAATATTTATGTGTATATATTTATATATAACAATTTAATGAATAATTTACAACAATGTATATGTTTAAATGAGTATATTTATGTTTTCCATTTTTTCCCCTTGATATTCTGTATATCATAAAACATTTTGTTTTCTTGCTTAAATAATCCCTGAACTGTTCAAAAGGTAAATGCAATAGTTGAAAAAATAAATAAATAAATAAATAAATAAATATATATATATATATATATAATATTTATGTATGTATATTATAATGCATGGAAATTTATATCTTTTCATTTCATTTAATTTTTTTTTTTTTTTTTTTATGGAAAAAACAGGTGAATAATTTTGAATAAAATATGATATATAAAAAGTGATAAATTTCTAATGCAACAAAAAAAAAAAAAAAAAAAAAAAAAAAAATATACATAAATATATATTTATATATATATATATATTTATTTTTATATATTTTTATATTTATAATATATAAAATTTTGATTTTTTTAAAATTTTTTTTTTTTTATATTTATATTTTATATACTCTTTTTTTTTTATTTTTTTTATTAGTTTTTTTTTC
>NC_031492.1:346128-366662 GCF_001602025.1 Plasmodium gaboni | reverse complement strand
ATATAAATATTTATATTATTTAATATTTATAAATTAAAATAAAAAATAATTATATTTTATAAAAAATTTTTTTTTTTTTTTTTAAAGAAAAAAAAAAAAAAAAAATTTAAAAAAAAAAAAAAAAAAAAAAAAAAAAAAAATTAAAAAAAAAAAAAAAAAAAAAAAAAAAAAAAAAAAAAAATATACATACATATATATATATATATATTTATATTTATATATTTTCATATTTATAATATATAAACGTTCGAATGTGTATAAAATTAATTTGTTTACACATATATATTATATATACCCCTTTAATTTTACTTTTTTTATTAGATATTTTTGCCCATATATATATATATATTAAAATATATGTTTTGTGAATAATATATAATGTGCATATATAATAATTTTTTTTTTTTTTTTTTTATTATTTTATTTATTTGTTTGTTCATTTACACATGTAATATTTAAAAAAAAATGTCATATAAGAATTATGAAAATAACAAGGTGAATAGTACGTCCTTTATTGTAGATGAAGAAAGATCAGATGGAAATGAGAAAAAGATAAAGGACAATATTTTACTTATAAAGAAGAATATGATATATGCAGAAGAGAATTTAGAGAATTTAAAAAATAATTTAATATCAAAGAGAATTATTGAAGCATTACATGAAGAAATACAACAAATATATGTAAAAGTAGTAGAGACAGAACATTTATTTAGAGAGTGGGAAATACGTTTTGCTGAGAATCCATTTGAAAAACAAAAGAAGAAATATATATTTGAGAAATTAAATATTCATTTTAAAAATGAAGTAAATAAATTAGAAAACATATCAATAAATGTCAAAAAGGCAGCTAATGAATTGCCAAATATAGAAAATGGTGAAATGAATTATAATAATAATAATATGAATGGCTTATTAAATAATAAAAAAAAAGGAAATCATAAATTTATATCAAGTGATGATACAATTATAAATAATAATTTTGTTCTAGATCTAGATAAAACATATGTAAATAATGATGATTTTATTGAATCATCTACTTTATATGATTATGAATTTGATCAATGTAGTGAAAACGATTTATTAATAGAAAATGAAATAATTAATGATAAATATGAAGGCATAAAAAAAATACAAGGACAAGTTGCTCAAGCACAAGAAGTTTTTAAAGATCTAGCTAATCTTGTATTTACACAAAAAGAAAATATTGAAATGTTAAATAATAATCTATATGATACTAAAGTAAATACATTTAAAAGTGCAAAAGAATTAAAAAAAACTTATGATAATGTAAAGCAACAAAGATTCTCATGGTTTCTAGCTGTTGTGACATTGATAATATTTATTTATTTTTTATATTTTAAAATATTTCACTTTTCTCTATTCTCATGATTAAAAATAAACATATACATATATATATATATATATATATATATATTATTTTTTTGTGAATTTCATATATATATTTAACATTTTTTATAGTTTATCTGTGTTTTCTTTTGTAAGGAACACATGAAAAAAAAAAAAAAAATTAAGGGCCTACATATTGTTTAAAAATAGGGCATGTGTAGCCACATCATAAAATATATACAATATGTATATATGTATATATGTATATATGTGTGTATTTTTATACATATTTATATTTTAATTTCATTTTGATTGATTACCTATATTTTTATTATTTTTTTTTTTTTTTTTTGTAATATTTATTAAAAACATTATGACATCATATCTTATGGATGTACATATATATATATGTGCGTCCATATTTAAAAAAAAAAAAAAAAAATATATATATATATATATATATATATTATGTATACAAAAATATAACCAGGAAACCCATTGGGGATTTACCTGAGATAAATACGTGGAAAATCTAGGTACACGAAAAATATTTTTAAATAAACTAATCTTTTTTATAATATATTTTTTTTCTGTTTTTCATTATTTGTAACAATAATAGCTAAAAAAAAAAAATAAAATAAAAAATACCCATTCAGGCTTTTATTGCTCGTATGTAAATATATAGATATCTATAAAAAATATCAGACAATATGTTCATTACAAAATATACAAAAAAATTAAATATATAAATAAATTAACATATATTTAAATATATGATATAATAAAAAAATATGATTTTTATTTAAATTAAATACAAATGAATATAAATTTATTATTTCTGTATGACCTATGAAATTTTGATATAAAAAAAGAGGAAAAACTAATCAAAAAAAATATTATATATATGTATATATTTTTTATATTAAGAAAGAAAGATGGATACCATATAAATATAATATATAGGTTGTTCCTCATTCAATTATTTGTTAAAAGTAAAGACAAAATATAAATTATTATTTTTTTTTTTATATGATATGTGTACAAATACAAAATAATCATAGTTTTATAAATGTAGAAAAAAAAAAAAAAAAAAATTAAAAAATATAAATAAATATAAATAAATATATAAATATATAATATTTATATATATTAACAAAATAATGAATAGGGTATTAGGCTTTATCAACATATTACACATAAAAATATGACAGCTTCTTTATTTTTTATAAAGACGTTTTCTTTATTTTAAAAGGGAAACCCATAGTACTACTTAAATAAAGAGTTTTTACGTGTTTAAAATTAAAATGAAAAAATTCAAGATTTTCTAAATGTTCAAATAGATGATTAATATTTTCTCTTATTTCATCATTTGACATATAAACATCTCCAATATTTATATTTAATGTATTTAATTTATTTAATTTAAATATATATGTATTTTCAAATTTAAATAATTTTATATGTTTCGGTAATAAAAATTCACTAACTAATGTTCCACATTTTTCATTAGGCATTAATCCTTTTCTTCCAATCTCTTTTCCTACTTTTGTCAATTTGTGTATACAATCATTTGTGCATATTATAAAATTATTATTCTTTTTCTCTAGTCTAATTTCTTTTTCTTTTATTTTATTTATCAAGTCATCTTCACCAACAACATCAGCTCCTGAATAAATAATATAAATATATATATGTATATATGTATATATGTTTGTGTGTATGAGGTACAAAAATATAAAAAAAATAAAATATACATATAAGAGAAAAAAACAAACTAACATATATATATATAAACATATTATGCTTAAAGGATTATTATCAAAATGTTTCTTTCCTCTTTATTGCCCAAATTTATTTAATATATTCATTCACATGGAAATATATATATATATATATATATATTTTTTTTTTTTTTTTTTTTTTTTTTACCTGACTGGCTAGCTATTTTTTGCAATTTCGAATTAGTTACCACATATACTTTTTTTTCTCTCTTTTTTTTTAAATTATGAGGAAAAGTAATAAACGTTTTTATATTATCATTTTTAGTCATTTTCGATTTTTTCGGATTAAAGGATAAATAAATATCTATACTTTCAACAAATTTATGTATGGCTAAGGTTTTAATTTTTTCTATTGCTTCCATTAATGTATACTCATTAGTTTTTTTTGGTAATATATCAAGGAAATCCTTATATTTTTTAAATATTTTCTTATCCTTTTTTTTTAATTTTACTTTTTTGATTATAGCATCGTTTGTTTCGTTACCAGGTGTGATAACAGTAGACGGTTGGACGTTAATCAGATTTTTTTTATTTTTTTCCACAAGGTACTTTTTATCTTTTAAAATTGTCCTATTCTTGTTTTTATAAAAAACATTATTATAATGAGGAGCTTCATTTATTTTACATATGTAATTCGTTACAAAAGATTCAATAGTAGTATGAAAAATGTGTATGAATATAAAAAGAACTTTTATAATTTTTCTGTATCCATTTTTTAAAGTCATTCTTTTATTTTAAATTGTTTTTTTTTTTTTTATTTTGTAATCAAGGTTCTTTCCTCAAAAGGGAAAATATCTGTATACATATAATATATATATGTGTTAATTTTTGCTGCCTTGATATAAATATATAAACATATATATTTATATATATATATAATATATATATATAATATATTTTTTTTTTATGTACTAATCATTATCACATGTTTTTTTCCCCATCAATCCAATTTAATCAACTTTACTCAAACATTTTTTGAAAATTTTTTATTTTAAGTAAAAAATATTTATGTGATTCATAAGAGTGGCTGTTCCCTCTTATTTTCTTTTTTTCTCTTAAAATTATAAGTCACACAAAAAAATAAAAAAGAAAAACAAAATAAATTATATATATATATATATATATATAATTATTTTTATGAGAATAAAATTTTTACATACAAACAAATTCATGTACTTATAAATCTTCTTATTTTATAAATGTATAATTTATTTGATTACCCAAGTTTATTATGATAAAATTAGGAAAATCATTTATTCTCATATTATTTTATATTAACAATTATGTTATAGTTTCAAAAAAAAAAAAAAAAAAATTGTACAACACATATATTAAATATTTTTTTATGATATATATCCATACAATAATATATTATTACAATATTAGTTCATCGATTAAATAGATAAAAAAAATAATTTTATGGATTGTCTTCTAAATTGTGTTTTTTTTTTTTTTTTTCTTCCTTTTTTTTATTTTAATTCCTAAATGTAAATGAATATATATATATTTATATATTTATCATATATATGTGTTTAATTTTTTTTTTCCTTTTTTTTGGCCATCCGATAAAATAAATTATATAATATGATATATATAGTTCGCCCTTAGTAAATATTTTGTATAATATTTATTATAATTTATATATGTATATATCTTTTTCTTTTGGGGGGTAAAATTGATAAGAAGAAATAATTAAATTTTTTTCTCCAAAAGTAAAAAATTAATATACATAAAAAGAGGTACATATGAATAAATAAAATATATATACATATATATATATATATATATATATATATATATATATATATATATATTTATTTATTTACCATGGCAGATATATATAACTTTTCTATTTTGTTACATTCAATATACAACAGAATACATACGTAATGATAATAAAACGGCATCTGATAAACTACTATTATATAATTAATAATAACAATAATGGTTCTTTTTTGTTTGGAAAGAATGTAAGAAATGTAAGCAATTATAAAAATCATGGAAATGCATTATTTTATAATAATGTGGGAATAAATAATATACACACTTATAAGAAATATTCTGTGTCAGGAGGAAGAGATTTTTTTTTTTTAAACCATAAAAGTGGAAGAATGACATGTTATTATAAAAGTATGGGTATATATAAAAATATTAATAATAAGGATGGTGATAATAATAGTAATATAAAATATTCAATTATGAGAAAGAGGGGAAAAAATATATTTAATAATATGATAAATAATTATGCGAATAAAAGATGCTTTAGGTCCTATTTATTTCATACAGATAAAAAATCGATTATTGATAATATAAAAGATAAATTTAATGAAGTGTTTGCAAAAAGGATAGGTGGAAATAATACCACCACCAACAATAATAATAATAGTAATAATAATAGTAATAGTAATAGTAATAATAATAGTAGTAATAATGATAATAATAAAAGTAATAGTAACAATGTATCGTCATTAAAAGATTTATTTAATATTTTAAAAAAAGAAAGGAAATATTTAGGGTTTGCTATGTTTTGCTTAATAATATCTTCCTTAGGACAAATGGTATTCCCAATGTGTATAAGTAGAATAATAAATATGTATGGTGGCAAAGAAGAATCATTAAAATATTTAACAAATGAAATTTATAAAACTGTGTTATTAATATTAGGTATATCTACTTTCAGTTTCTTTAGAATATATTTTATAGAAACATCTATTGAAAAAATAACAAGAAGATTAAGAACACATTTTTTTGAAAAAGTATTAAATCAAGATGTAGATTTTTTTAATAAACAAAAAACAGGAGAATTAATAAATAGATTATCTAATGATATAGAAATATCATCTAAATTTTTAATACATTTATCATTTGGTATAAGAAATTTTATATCAGCATTAATAGGTGGTATATGTGCCTTACATATATCTCCAAGAAATTTATTTCAATCGTTTCTATTACCTGTTTCTGGTTGTTTATTAATAGGTACATCATATGCAAAATTTGTAAAAAAAATAAGTGTTTTAAAACAAGAAAAACTTAGTTCATGTATTGATTTTGCTTCAGAAAAAATTCATAATATTAGTAACGTACGTTTATTAAATGGTGAGTCATATGAAAAAAAAGAATTTATAAATTATTTAGAAGATGTATATAAAATAGGAAAAAAACATTCATTAGTAAAATCTGGGAACCATTTTTTATTTTTTAGTATTATCTCTTTATTTTTATTACATTTAATATATTATGGTAATTATTTAATAGCACATAAATTTATAAATACAGGAGACTTATTTTCACTCATAATGTATTCATTGTTTTGTGGTAGTGGCATACAAGGAATGATGCATGCCATTGGAGATATACAAAAATGTTTAGGCTCCTGCTCAAAAGTATTACAAATTATAAATTTGCCTGATAATAATTTTCAAAATTATTGGAATAAAACATCCATTGATTTTTTAAAAGGTAATAACTTCTCAATCACATTTGATAATGTTTCTTTTTCATACGATAATATAAAGGAAAATATAAATAAAAATGTAAATGATAATATAAATAAAAATGTGAATGATAATATAAATAAAAATGTGAATGATAATATAAATAATAATTGTAATAAAAAATTTGCCTTGAAAAATGTTTCATTCTTTTTACCTCATAACAAATCTGTTGCTATTGTTGGAAAAAGTGGTAGTGGAAAAACAACCATTTTGAATTTACTCACCAAAAAAAATGACCTGAACGGGTCAGGCAAAATTTGTGTGGGAAATATTCCAATAAATAAAATTAATTCTGCAGTGTTACGATCAATTGTGGGTGTTATAACTCAGGACCCATTTTTATTTAACTTGACTGTGCGTGAGAATTTGATGTATCCTTATAAGGCATATGAGGAGATGTTAAAAGATCAGATAAGATTAATAGAAGAGAATCAAGGAGGGCTTATTAAAAATATAATGAATAATGAAAATATAAAAAAAGAAAATAACGATGGTAATAATACAATTAATAATAAATATGACCATGAAGAATATATTAATAAAAATGATAGGAAATATACATATGAAATATATACTTTTTTATTAAAAGAATTACAAAAGATACAAGAAGAAATAAAGAATAATTTATCTTCTGATAAAATGAAAAATATTTATAATGATTTACATATTGATGAATTTTTAAAAAATCATTTTAATTACGACAACATGAATGTTGGTGTTAATGGCACATCCTTATCAGGTGGACAAAAACAAAGAATATATTTAGCACAGAATTTAATTAAGAATAATAAAATATTAATATTAGATGAACCTACATCTTCTCTAGATAAACTATCAGAAAATATTATAAATAAAGCACTAATTAAATATATGAAGGATAAAACAACTATTATCTTTACACATAGATTAGACTTATTGAATTATGTTGATTATATAGGAGTAATAGAACAGGGTCAAATAATTCAATTCGATAAAAGAGAAAATGTACTACAAAAACCATGTCCAATATTAAAAAATATACTTACACAAGGTGTCAGTGAATAATTAATATTATATATATAAATAATATATATATAATATATTAATGTTATATTTTTTGTATGGGGATATTCCATTTAATCTTTAATTCAATTAAAAAAAAAAAAAAAAAAAAAAAAAAAAAAAAAGATTGTATTCCTTTATTCTATATATTGCCATTATAGATATATTTTATACATATAATTTTTTTTTTAAATATATATCTTTATATACATTCTATATTAATTAAACATTTAACCTATATATATATATATATATTGTTAATATTTATTTTACATTGGTGTTTTTTTTTTTTTTTTTTTTTTTTTTTTGGTTCATATTTTTAATAATGCTCATTTAAAATTTAACTTTACCTTTTTTTTATACTTTTAAAATATAAACATTAAAAAGAAAAATATTTTTAATACGTGAAGATAAAAAAATAAATAAATAAATAAATAAATATATATATATATATATATATATATAATATTCATAAATTTATTTCTTTATATTTATTTCTTGTCATATATAGGTATGACCATTGAATGATACATACTCTATATAATTATAATTAATTAATGTGCACATATAAACAATATAAAATTATATATGTTAATTTTTATTATTAATTAAATTCTGTTTGTTTAATAAAAAAATAGTATGTTTATAAATTATAATTCATAAGAAAATAAAAAATAAAAATAAAAATAAAAAAACTAATAAGGAGAAATAATAAAATGATCATATAATAAAAATTATATAAATAAATAAATATATATATATATATATATATATATATATATATATATATATTTTATATGTTTTTTTTTTTTTTTTTATGAGTTTATAAAATATGGATAATGTTAACAAACTTGAGTAAGAAAAGATTTTATTTCTCCCTGCCTTGTTCTCGTGATTTAAAAAATATTGTCAAGTTGCCCTTATTAGAAAGAGAAGATAAATATAAGATAATAAATATATGGAAAGAAAAATATAAAGATAATAAATATGTAATATCAGATTATATGGATATAAATAAATATGAAGTAATAAAAAATAATTGTAAAAATAATTCTCATTTTATTATACCCTTTAAAAATAATAATGGATATATAACTTATTACACACAATTTATTGATTGTAAATTAATTTTCATTACATCATTAGAATATTATAATAAATATAAAACTAATTCAACTCCATTTATTACATTACATTTTTTTGATGAATTCAAAAAGAAAGAAATTATTCTATCGAAAATACATATAATTAATCCAGCCATAACTAAATATCAAGCTATTAAAATTTATAATAATATTCTTTCTTTTTATTATGACACAAATTATTTCCAGTATGTAAAAAAATTTAATAATGACAGTAGAAATTTTAATTATGAGAAATTTTTAGAAAAATTTAAAGAAATTTTTTAAATTAAATTAAAAATATATATATATATAATTCTGTGTATTTTAAATGAGTTTATATGATAAAATATTATCTGTCCATCTTTTTAAAATCGTAAGTTTCTTTTTTTTTTTTTTTTTTTTTTATTCATTTCGTTTACGTATTTCATCCCAGCTAATAGAGTTGCCTTAAAAAAAAAAAATAATAAAATAAACAAGCAAAATATATATATAAATATATGTATATCATTGATACATATAATATGTGATAATATATACAATAAGAAATATTTTAAATGCATTTCTATTTTTTACTTTCGTTAGGATCCTTTAAAAAGTAATAATCTTGCCTATGAAGAATGAACAGACATTACATATATTATATATATATATATATATATATATATATATATGCATGTATATTTTCTTTTTTTTTTGTAAGTTTATAATTTAATTAATACAATTCATATTTGTATACTGCACATATTAATTTTAAAAAAGTATTATAATTTGTTATATATATATATATTTATGTATATATTTATTTCTTTTTTTAAGAATATTTTTCTAAGGTTTTTATCATATTTTTTAAATTTTCATCTGTGCAAATTGACATATCTTTGCATCTAAAAATGAACCATGTAATATATTATATATATATATATATATATATATATATATTATTTAAATAAATATATAAATAATTTTAAATTAGATATATACAATTAAACATACCTTTCTAACTCATCAAGTTGTTCTTTCATAATGGTGTTATTTCTAAAAAAAAATATGATGAATAAATAAATAATATATATTTATAATATGCGCATAACAATATAAACATATAATATTTTTAACTTACAAATCAGGAATTAAGTCCAAATTATTCTATAAAAAAAAAAAAAAAAAAAAAAAAAAAAATTATAACAAATAAATAATTATATATATATTTTTACACATTTATATTACATTCTCTTTTTCCTGAGTATGGATATTCAAAGGAATATCATGATCATTCATATAATTATATGAATTTATATTATCTTTATCTTCATTTTTTTTTATTTCTTGAGGTGATACTTTAATCGTATCATCATTAATATCTAGTATGTCGTTTAAAACTTCTTTTGCTTTATCTGTCATAGTAGTCTTAGAACTTAATATCTAAAATAAAATGAATATATATATATATATATATATATAAGATAATAAAAAGTATATACTTTCACTTATATTTTTTTTTTCAACTTATGACTTACCTCTATATAGGCTTTTCTCCTATATATTTTATTTATAACCATAGATGTATAAACACCCAGAGAAAATGTCAGAAAAAACCTTGATACAGGTGTTATATAATTCTTGTATTTTTTACATAAGAAATATATTAAGGAAGCATTAAGCACTCCACTACCAATACTATAATTAGCACACTTATAAAATTTCTTCTTTTCTTCTTGATCTAATATATATTTATTTTCTATCATCCATTTGCTCATATTATATTCAAACAACCTCCACTGATGTTCTTTCATATTCATTATCTATATATATATGAAGGAAGAAAAAAAATGATTTAAATAAATAAATAAATAAATATATATATATATTATTTTCCCACTTTTTTATATTTTGTTACCTTTTTGTTTTCTTCCATTTTTATATGTTTTAGGTAGACAAAAAAAATATATATATCGTAAAATATATTATACAATATATGTATATATTAATATTCAATGAACAAATAATCTCATTTAAAAATGAATACTCAAACAGAAAAAATATAATTTATCTTATAGTATTAATCAATGTACATATTAAATAATTTGATCTTAATATAAAAACAAAAAAAATAAAATAAATAAAAAAATAAGATATAAGAACAAACTATAAACTAAACATTATGCTAAGAATTATTAAAATATAATATTATGCTAAGAATTATTAAAATATAATTTTTTTGTAAATATATATATATATATATCTTTTTTGGGGGGAAAAAATTTTAAAATGTTATTATGTATTTTGAAATACTCTTAATTTTTTAATGAAAGAAATTATATATACAAACACATTTATAAAGAATATTATCAGAAAGATCTTAAAAAAAAAAAAAAAAAAATATATATAATAAAAAAAGAAAATATATATATATATATATATATATAATATAATATGTATATATTTCCTATTAATGCATATAAAAATTTGACACTTTTCCTTTTTGTTTTGTTTTGTTTTTTTCTTTTTAATATATATATATTTTTTATATTATTATATCATTTATTATTTAAAAGGTGCCATTCAGCCTCAGCTTTTATTTTCTTAAACTTTTCAGTGCCTATAATTTCCTTTATTTTAATAGCAGCATTAGGGCCAATTTCTTTATAATTATATATTGTACCTTTTTGTTTTACCTGATATTTGTTATATCCATGTATGTCATTAATTATTACATTTAAATATATATCTTCATTTTTTATTTTTGTATAGCCTCCTATAGGCATCATACAATTTCCATCGATATGATATAAAAAGGATCTTTCTATTTCTGCCATCATTTGTGACTTTTTGTTGTTTATATTTTTTAAAAGGTTGGAAATGAAATGATTTTTTTTGTGTGACGTAACTGCTATAATACCTTGACATAAGGCAGGATAAATCACTTTTTTATTCAATTTTTGTATATTAACATGACACAAATCAACACACTTTTTATTATTACATTTGAGAAGAAATGGTTTGTACATATTTTTCTGTTCTTTATTTTTTAGGAGATTTTTAAGATTCGTTTTTTTTATTAATCTTTCTATACCACACATAGCTATTATTAAGGCGTCGACCTCTCCATTATATAATTTCTCAATTCTTGTATTTATATTTCCTCTTATATTTTTTACATAAATATTTTTATATCCTTTTTTAATTTGACTTCTTCTTCTTAAGGAGGATGTACCAATAGTATATAATGTATCATTTTTATGATCATTTTCTTTTTTGTTAATACTAATATCTTCTATTATTGATACACTTTTCATCATATTCAAATCATTGATGCTTTTATATTTTATAGATAAAAAGGCATCATTTATTGTATCTCTTTTTAAAAAACATGATAATTCAATATCATCAGGTAATAATATAGGAACATCTTTCAAAGAATGTACACACAAATCTACATTTCCATTTATTAATTGTTCATCCAATTCTTTTGTAAATATTCCTTTCCCGCCATATAATCCAACACTCTTATTATCTAATATATTATCACCTGTTGTTTTTATATATTTAAATGTTATATTTATATTTTTATTCATTTTTTTAAAGTATGACATTAGTTTTTTTCTCACTTTGTCACTTTGTTTTAAGGCTAAAGGAGAATCACGAGTTCCTATAATTATTTCGTTCTTATTTGCATATGAAGAATATAGTCTTTCGTTTAAATTTTTTTTCCTGAACGGGTCAGGTTTTATTTTACAAAAATTATGACTGTTCAGAAAACATTTTTTAATTACATATTTATGTCTTTTGGCTGTACAGTATTTAAAAATTATAATAAATGAGAGGAACGATAATAAATACATACTTTATATCATATTAAAAAATTATGTGTGATAAATAAAATAAGAAAAATATATACATATGTATATATATTTGTATGTATTTATATATTTATATATTTATTTATTTATTTGTTGTTGTTTTTATATAAAAAATAATATATATATATTATATATGCTGATATATGATTTGTCCACTTGTTTTATTTTTATATAAGAAGGAATATGAAATAAATAAAAAATATAAAATATAGGAATAATATATATTATGAAAAGTATGAATATTTATATATAATATTACTTAATGAAGATATACCAAAATAATAAATTATAAAATATATAATTTACTTACAAATAAAAATTAAATTTTACTTATTTTTTTGGTTTTTCAATAAAATGAACACATATTTATTATAAGTGTTACATGTTTTATGCAGTAATATAGGAGTGCTTAAAGTGTTGTTTATAAATATATAAATAAATAAATATATATATATTGTCATTTTATTTATGTAGAGAAAGATAATAAATGAACACATTTCTTTAAAAAAAAAATTGAGTAAAATAATGATTTTATTTGTTTTCATCAAAGAGTGAATTACTAAACAGTATTTTAAAATAATATAAAAATAAAAGATAAGCGGTGAAATATAATATATATATATATAAAACAAATATAGTTTGTTCACAAAAAATATAACATATTATCATATATATATATATATATATATATATATATTTATGTTGTATTTATATAAAAAAACATAATATATAAAACAAAAACACACACATATATATATACAATCGTCAAATGTATTTTTCGATTTGTTTATTTTTATTCAAATTTGATGAGCTCAAGTTTGCTTAACAAGTTTTCGTCCTTATACTTTTCGTGCAAACCTAAATTTTGATTATCATTTTTATGGCCTTCCCAACGTTCTATATTGTTTTCAATTGGTTGTATACAATGAGTATATACGTCATTATTTTTACATATATAATTTAATTCATTGAATAAAGGGATACATAAATGTTTTAAAAAATCAATTTGTGAAAAAGCTAATTTATTCATAGTATCAATATCACATAAAAAGCTATTTTGTATATTTAATGATTTTTCTAGTAAACCTTGTAAATAAAATTCTTCATTAATTTTGAGAGTCCATTGAAGATGTTTTTTCCATTCAAGTGTTGAGTGTCCAATATCTGATGCTTTTAAAATAAGACAGAATATTTGCCATATTTGATCATTTGATAAATTATCATAATCTATAAATTCTTTTGAAGTTCTAAAATCAGAAATATATTCAAAATGGTTTTTCATATCAGTTGATAAAATAGCTCTGATGATATTTTTTTTGCATGAAATAAAAATATGATAAGGATAATATTCAAAGATATTATAATTTGGATTTTTGAGAGTTTTAAAGAGTAACGAACAATGATAATTTTCTAGAACACTATTATCATTATATGTTAGTGCTAAATTATTTTCTGAATTGATAAGGAAATAATTATTGAGTCCAGGATGTCCTGTATCATGACATAAGGAAGATATATGTAAGCAAAATTCGTCAATAGCTGATATTTTGTGGTTCATATCTAGCATGAAAAGCATACTCTTGCTAAAATGAGCTACCTAAAAAGGAACATACAAAAAAAAAAAAAATATATATATATATATATATATTTATTTATGTTGTATTTTTATTTGTATAAACACAAATTCTATGTATTTACCCCTATATAATTTATTTTTTATATACCTGGGCTGCGTGGAGACTAGTGTGATAAGGAACATCATTATAATAAGAACACATCTTGAAAAGAAATTTTTTCAATTTTTCTTTATCAAAATTAGCTTCTAATACACCTAGTGGATATAATAATTTATAACCTATAGATATAAATGTATTTCCTTTATATATATTTTCAATATTACCATTCCAGTCATATATATCATTATAATGTTCTTGAAACTTAGATGATAATAAAGAATGCATATTAGAAAATGAATTAAAAGATATTCTGTTAAGACTATTTGATAAAACTGATTTAGATACTTCTTGAGCTAATGGATTATTTAGATACATTTTGTCTAAACACCATATATTATAAACTTTTTCAAATTTTCTATATTTTCCTATTTGTACTTGATTAATATTTTTTGTCCTTAATATATTATCACAATTTTTAATTTTTTCTTTGATTTTCTTTATATTTGTTAATAGATTTTGATTTGGATTTTCTTCAATTATATTAATAGTCTCTGTTATATGTTTGAAATTATTTAATATGTCTTCTATGGGTGATGTAGGTATAGTATTATCTATTGAAAAATATTTAGTAAAATAAACATTATTAATGTTTGTATTCGTTCTTTTGTTTATTCGTCTTTCCATGAGATTATTTTTTTTGATATATAGTATTCTATATTTTTTTTCATATACATATTCATAATATAAAGATGTGATAATCTTAAAAATAAAAAGAAATGAAAAAAATAAAAAAGCAATAAAAGGACACAAGAAATTATCAAATGGGAAATGTATAACTGTATAAAAATCTAAAGTAAAAAATATATAATAATATAGAAAAATAAATAAAATAGAAAAAATTGAAAATCTACAATTATATAGGAAACTATAAAGAATCATATAATTTTTTAAAAAACAAAATATAAATATATATATAATATTAATTAATACAAATAACATATTTTGAAAAACAAAATAATTTTGATAAGTATTATTATTCATTTTGACAGAATAAGATGAATATTTTAATATAAGAAAACTATATAAAAATGTAACACATACAAAGATATAGGATGATATATATGAAGAATATATTATATTATCAATTTTTTTTAAATGTAAAAATAGAGAATATAATATAAATGATAAGAAAAAAATGATATCGAAGAAAAATTTTAATATACTTAAATGAAAAATTAATGGATGTGTATATATATTTTTTAAAAGTATAAAATATAAAACAACAAAATATATAAAACATATAAAAATCATATATAGACTATGTAAAAATATTTTAAAAGGAAATGATGAATAAAATGTATTTAAAAATATTTCTTCAAAATGTAAATTTTGAAAAATTAAAAATCCATCTATATTTTTTATATCATTATTATTATAAGAATTATTTATATTCTCTTTTTTATTCAAAATAATATTTTTGTAATGAATTATTTTTTTCATCAAGTTAAACATAAGATATTCATAAAACGATGAATTATATTTAAAGAATATTTGTTCATATATATAATTATAGGTATAATCATTTTTTATATTTATATCGTCTATATTGTTTGCATTATATTTGTTATGTTTTGAACAACTTGAGTTATTTGAATGGTTAAGGTTATAATTAATATTATCATTACTATAACTGTTATTAATATTATTTCTAATATTGATATTATTTGTCACATTTTTCTTATTTGTAATATTCATATTATTATTGTTGTATGGATTCATTTTATATATTTCATAGGAACTATTTTTTAAATATAAAAAATATGTAACATATTTTCTGATAGTACATATAAATTTACAACATAGACTATTAACACAATTGAAATATTCCATGTCTGATTTCTTTTTAGCTTTATCTTTTATAGATTTCCATAAAGAATCTTTTGTATGTTCAATAGAAAATTTTTCTGATATCAAAAAACTTTCTTTCTTAAAAGGATAATTAATAATTTCTTCATCCAATTTTTTATCAAAAGATTTTGATAATTTTTTGTCCACATAAAACTTGGGTTGAACTATATTTCAAAAAAAAAAAAAAAAAAAATAAAAAATAATATAAAAAAAATAAAATAATATAAAAAAAAATAAAATAATATAAAAAAAAATAACATAATATAAAAAAAAATAACATAATATAAATACATATAAATAATATAATATGTATAATATTATATCTATCTTTTATTACTTTTATATCTTATTAACTTACATGTTTGGTCTACTTTTGTATCCATCATAAAATTTTTTTTTATATATCTTATATTTGTATTTTTTTGTTTTTTTTACATATGTTTATGTGTGTACTATTTCTTTCAAAAATTAAATTAATCCATATATAAATATATATATATATATATATATATATAATATTATGAAGACAGCGCAACAGAAAATAACACTAAAAGTGATATATGTTGAAAAGTATATATGTATATATAAATATTTATTTTATTTTGTTTTATTTTTTATTAAATAATATTTCTGTTGATTGTTATATTGTCTTATTTCTAATTCGTTGTATAATATATAATATATAATATATATATATATATATATATATATATATATATATTAAAATTTTTGTACGTCCTTTTTTTTTGTATAAATCTTTATATTTTAATGATATAGAAAAATTATGATAATTAAAAAGAAAAAAATAAATTAATTAAATGTTTATATTTACATATATATATATATATATATATATATATATATATATGTACATATTATATATGGATTATATATATATAATATTATAACAATTAGAGATACCTTTTATAAATTATTTTTAATATATTAAAATGTTTATGATCGTGTTAATTAAAGGAACAAAAACTAACATGAAAAAAGAATAGAAAAAATAAAAAATAATTTTTTTTTTTCACATTGATATTATTGTTATAATTTTAAAAGAGGGAATAGAAAAATAAAAAAAAAAAAAATATATATATATATATATATATATATATATATATATATATGTATGTATGTATGTATGTATTCATTTTTAAATATATATATATATATATATATATATATATATATATGTATGTATGTATGTATGTATCTGTGTGTATATTTATATTATAAATATAATATTGAACGATATAAATATTTTTCATGGGAAAATATAAGATACACCCACAAATTAAATATAAAATGAATAATATGACAGAATGATAATATGAAAATATATATCAAGTGGGAATATCCACATATATATATATATATATATTTATTTATTTATTTATTTATATATGTTTGCATATTTTTTACCTTTTTTAATCATCCCTTTGTGTATTTCCATATATTTATGACACAATCATCTCCAGCGGTGGCCAATAAAAAGTAATCTTGATATTTTTGAGGGCACCAGACAACACAATTAACATCACTCATATGTGCATTATCTATATTTGATATGAGTTCCCATTCTTCATTAATTTTTTTGAATATTTTTAATGAATTATCAAATGATGAAGCTGCTATTAAATCTTCATATGCATTCCAATCAATATAACTAACACTTCTTTTATGATATCCTTGTATAACATTATTTACTTTCCAATCATCAAAATTTGTATCATTTATATTTTGATCTTTATTATTTATATTTTGTTTAATTGTTGAATTAGTATCTTCTGAGATATGTATGGATGTTTCTTGAAAATCTTCAACATATTCTTTTTTTTGTTTATTATCATTTTCTATATTTGTATGGTTACTAATTTTATCTATAAGATCATTATTAATTATTTCATCAGTTTGTATATTATTTATTATATCATTATCTATATTTTTAGTAACATTATCTTTTATATTATTATTACTTTTATTATGTTGTTCTTTTTTCTTTAAATCATTATTGATATTTGTATTATCTTCAACTTGTGAGAAATTATATACATATTTAAAAAGACCATTATTAAAATATAAGGGCACAAAATTATGTTGAATATATACTTTAGATAATGCACTTAAATCATCTTTTTGTTCTGAATAATTTACTATTTTAATATTTGATGAAATGTATTTTTGTTCATTTTCTTTTTTACTTTTAATTTCTTTAAATTTACTAAAAAAGTTGGTTGTTTTTTTAAATATTTTATTTTCACTTTTTACTTTAGATTTTACAACCTCTTGGTTATTATTTTTATTTATCTCTGTATTGTTTATATTTTCTTTGCTTCTTGATTTTGCTTCTGTCATTTGATTGGTCCCTTCTTCCGGTTCTTTACCTTCACATGTTTGATTGAACTGAACACCACCATCAATATGGTTATTACTATTACTATTACTATTACTATTATTGTTGTTGTTATTATTTATTGTATCATTACTTTGTGCTACATTTTTATTTTCACATGTCGTGTTATTATCATTAATTTTTTCTTCGTCCATATTTTTGCTTGTTTCCTTACTATATGAACTGTCTTTTACATCCTTTATCGCTTTTTCATATAGAAAAGGATACTTATTCAAATTATATTTTAATTTTTTATCACTCTTCCAAATTCTAATGGTTTTATCATCTGAGCAAGTAGCAAATTGAGAACCGTCAAAATTAAATGTCACACACCATACAACTGAAGTGTGCTCGTTTAATGTTTGTATACAATTCCACTCATTCATTATTTTAGTCCATAATTTTAAAGAATTATCATAAGATAAGGATATAAATGTGTTTTCACTTAAAGGGCACCATGAGACAAATTTTATGTCTTCTGTGTGTGCTGTAAGATAAGCATCGAAGTGGAAATCTAGACTACTACTATGTTGTAGATTATTATTTTTGTCAAGGCTTGATAGAGTTTGATTATCTTGAAGAATAAAATCACTTGTGTTATTTTTATCACTATTATCATTTTTGATATTATCATAATTATTATCATCATCATTTTTAATATTATCATGATTATTTTTATTATTATCAGGGTTATTTTTAATATTATCATCATTATTTTTAATATTATCATCATTATTTTCATTATTATCATTATTACTTTCATTATTATAACTTGCATGGTTCTTACTGTTCATATCTGTCTTTCCAACTTCACCCTTTGCATGAACCCATATACTTTTATCTCTACCACATGTTACAATATATTTATTTGAAGGATGAATCGAGGCGCATTTAACTTCCTTTTCATGACCTTCTAACATTTTATAATAGACCCATTTATCATTATTATTTTTTTTATATATTGAGCATTTAGAATCAAATGAAGCAACAACAAAAAAACTTCCATCTTTAGAAAATTCAATATGTCTTAAAGATTTTTCATGACATGTTTCTATAATATCATAAATATCGAATTCTATATTACTTTTAATCTGAGTCTTTTCACCGAATATATTTAAAGCTTTTTTCATTATCTTATTACTATTATTAGTTTTTCTTATCTTCTCATTATTTTTTTTTACCCATATCATAATATATTTATCAGCACCTACAGAAGCTAAATAATTCCCATCTGGGCTCCAGCAAATACTCCATATCCTCCTCTTATGATTTTCTAAATTTACAACTAATTCAAGTACCATTCTAAAAAAAAAAAAAAAAAAAAAAAATATACATATAAATAAATAAATATATATATATATATATATTATTTTATGTGTAATGTAAATATATATAGCGTGAGTGTTATATTTTATTTCCTAATTATACTTCATTATTTATATTGACATATATCGTGAGTGTTATATTTTATTTCCTAATTATACTTCATTATTTATATTGACATATATACATATATATATATATATATATTACACACATTTTTTTTTTATATTTATCATTTAGGGGTATATAATAAAAATATAATTCTTCACATCTTTATAAATAAAATAAAAAAGTACCTTCAATTTTTTACTAGACTATTTCAATCAAATTTAACAGTTTAAAATTTATATTGTTTTAATTTTTTTTTTTTTCTCTCTTTTTTTCTTTTTTTTTAAAAGAGAAAAGGAAATAACGTACACATACGCATATTAAAAAAAAAAAAATAGAAACATATATATAAATATATATAATATATATATATATATATATATATATATATATTATTTAATATATTATATATATTTTTTTTTTTTTTTTTTTTTTTTTTTTAAATTAAATTTTTATTATTTTATTTTTTTTTTT
>NC_031492.1:339255-345842 GCF_001602025.1 Plasmodium gaboni | reverse complement strand
TATATAATATATAATGATATGTTGTTTTTTTTTTATTTTTTTTTTTGTGATAGTAATATAGGGAGACCATTAATTATAATGGACGATATAAAAATATGTTATAACAGTTCATATTTAAATATAAGTATTAATATATCACTTATTAATACATATATATAATATAATATGTATATGTTGAGGGTTATAATTGAAATATTAATATATTATTATATTATAATATTATATTAATAATAAAAAAATTTATTATGATTTCCCTTTTTTCATTTTTTCACTTATCAACAAAAAGAAAGTTATAAAAAATATTTGGTAGTATACTAGCACATAAATAGCATATAATAAATATAATATTTTTTTTATAACAAAAAAAAAAAATATATATATATAATATATAAATAAAAAACAAAAATTAAATTAAATTATATTATATAAAAATGAAAAAAATAATATTTCTCTGTGACATTAAATTTATGATATCCTTTAAAATGAATATAATTATATAATGTAAAAATATAAATAAAAATAAATATTGTGTTAATATAAATATATATGCAGAGTTTCCTTCCCATTATAAAATGAAATCATTTAATATTACAAATATATAATCCAAATATTTAATCTCCACATTTACAAATATATATATATATATATATATATATATATATATATATATATAATATATATATTATTATTTTTTATTTTTTTTTTTTTATTTTTTTTTTTGATAATATTTAAAAATATAAAAATTTTTGTTAAAAGAATTCAAAAAAAGTAAAATAAATAGTTACACATAAATATATATATATATACTATTATATATTACATTTTTTAAATATTCAGGAGAAAAAAAAAAAAATTTAATTTTTTTTTTTTTGTAATAATAATAAAATCACAATATATATATATATATATATATATTAAATTATTTATTTAGTAATTTTTTTTTTTTTTTTTTTTAAAGGTTTATAATGTCAGAATTTAATAGTAAATGATAATTTAACAATATACAATATTTTATTAACAATAAAAAAGTTAGATATATATATATATATATATATATGCACATATATTCATGTGACCCCTTTGTATTCATTTTAAAGAGATTAAATTTTTATGGATGTAAAAAATGAACAGCATTGATTCGAAGAATAAACGAGTTATATGCTATGTAGATGAAAATTTAAATAATAATATATATAGTGAGAGTGAGAAGACGTTTTTAAAAAATAATGTTGACTGGAACAAAATTAAATTGTTGAATACATCAAATATAAAATCTGGTGTTGTTGGAGTAGAAAAAAAACTTGTATCAGATACAAGTGGAAATAAGTATTTACGTCAAATGAATAATGTTCATAATAAAAATAAAAAAAATAATGTTATTTTTTATATTGATGAAGAAAAGAAAGATATAGAAACACATTTATATAAGGATGACGATACTATAGATAGAGGTATTAAAGAAAAAGATGATGTGCAGAATGATAAAGAGAATAATTTAGAGGAGTGTAAAAATCTTAAAAGTGATGATAAAATTGAAAATGTAGATTATAATGGCATAGTATATAATATGAATATTCAAACGAATAATAAATCATCTAGTAATTCAAAAAATGGGATTAACAATAATAATAATAATAATAATAATATATGTAATAATGAAGATATGGATGACATAAAAAATAATAATATCTGTAGTGTTTTTCAAGAGAATTTTTGTAATAAATATTCGAATTTATTAGAAGATAATGATTTAATTATAAAAAAAGAAGATGATAGAAATATTAATGTAAATTATCAAATGTATTATCAAAACTATTATAATAATAAAAATAAAAAATATATATATAATGATGATGATAAAAAAAATGGAAAAGAACAACATGTACACAATAAAAATACATGTAAAGATGATAAATATTTTCTCACAAATGATGATTTGTCATATAATGAAGATATATTATCATCGAGCACAAATACATGTGATACATTAGATAAAATAAAATTAGATAATATATATGGTTCTTTTATAGATGATGTTAAAAGTTCATTTGTATTAACAAAAAATATGAAAAAAAGTTTTACTAATTATATTCATAAACAGAAAAGTAAAGAAAAAAATAAAAATAAAGAAATACATCATGATAATAATACTGATCAAAATGAATATTCTGATTTTAATGATTTTGATATTTCTATAAATAATAATATAAATGATAACATAAATAATCAATATAATAATAAAGAAAAAATACATAAGTTACATTATAAAAATATATATGATCATGAATGTAAACTAAACAAGAACATATCAACTAATTCTTTTATAAATATTGAAGAGAAGAATTCTTTAAAAAGTGATGTCATATTAATTGATGATACAAATAGTATATTTCCAAATGGATATGATAATTCTCCTTTATCACATGAAAAAAATAAACAAGACTATTCTCAAAACAAAGATTGTTATAAAAATATTTTTCATATAATGAAAGAACAAAATAAATTAAGAAACCTATCGTTAAATAAAAATAAAGAAACATTTAAAAAATTTGGGATACAAAATGTAGGGCACATATTTAATCCAAACAATTTCGTAATGAAAGAAAAATTTATGCAATACCCAGAAGATAAAGATGAAGAAAATGAAAAAGAAACAAATGATGGAAAACATACTAGCTCTGATTCTGAAAATTATTGTGAACAAAAAATTGAAAGTGATTATCCTAAGTTGGATGAAAAAAATGAAGACTATTATGAACAAGCAAGTGACAAATATCTAGATGTGCAAAAGGTAAATGATGATATACAGGTTCATGTGGGTAGTAATCATATAAAACTTAATCAAAAGTATAAAGGAGAAATTGGAGATGATCATGGAATTAATAGCGAAAATGAAAGGGGAAGTTACAGTGATAGTAGAAGTTATAGTTATAGAAGTGATAGTTATAGAAGAAGTGAGAGTGACAGAAGGAGTGAAAGTGACAGAAGAAGTGAAGGTGACAGAAGAAGTGAAGGTGACAGAAGAAGTGAAGGTGACAGAAGAAGTGAGAGCGACAAAAGAAGTGAGAGCGACAAAAGAAGTGATAGTGACAAAAAAAGTGAGAGTGACAAATCATCAAATGATGGTGATAAAAGAAGCAACGATGGAAATACATCAGAAAGTGAAAGAAGTGAAGTTAGTCAAAAGAGTTCTTATGTTTCTTCAGAAAAACCTAAAAAAAGACCTTATTTTTATGAAAACGTTTCGAGTAAAATTTTTGGCTTTTTTCAAGCAAAGAAAAAAATTAATAGTAATAATGAGGAAGATGATGATTTTAGTCAGAGTAGAAGAAGCAGTGAAAGTAGACTGAGAAGTGTAAGTAGAAGGAGTGATGTGAGTAGAAAAAGTGATGTGAGTAGAAAAAGTGATGTGAGTAGAAGGAGTGATGTGAGTAGAAGGAGTGATGTGAGTAGAAGGAGTGATGTGAGTAAAAGGAGTGATGTGAGTAGAAAAAGTGATGTGAGTAAAAGGAGTGAAGTAAGCAAAAAAAGTGAAGTAAGCAAAAAAAGTGAAGTAAGCAAAAAAAGTGAAGTAAGCAGAAAAAGTGAAGTAAGCAGAAAAAGTGAAGTAAGCAGAAAAAGTGATATAAGCAGAAAAAGTGATATAAGCAGAAGCAGTGAAAGTAGACTGAGAAGTGTAAGTAGAAGGAGTGATGTGAGCAGAAGGAGTGAGATAAGCATAAAGGATGATGTGAGTGCAAAAAGTGATGTAAGCATAAAGGATGATGTGAGCAGAAGAAGTGATGTTAATAAAAAATTAATTGATACTGAGAATGAAGAAAAAGAGGAAACCAAATTAAGTGAAGTCGGTGTAACAGAACAGAATGATATACATGGAGATATTACAAATAAAGAAGAAGATAATGAAAAAATAATTAAAGTTCGCAAGACAAGAAAAAAAAGAATAGTAGGGGAAAATAATAAAAAGGTTGCTGTGAAAAAACAAAAAATACCAAAACAGGGAACTAAAATAATAAAAAAAGTTGTTATTAAAAAAAAAGGTAAGAATAAAAATGATCCAGAAGAAGAAGAAGAAAGAACATGTAATATTTGTAATATGACATTTATAAATAATAAATTAATGATGAGACATATAAATAGTGTTCATTCTGATGAAAGACCTTTTGAATGTAGTATATGTCATAAATCTTATAAAAGAGCTGATCATTTAAAAACCCATTTAATAGGTCATAAAATAAGTGATGAAAAAAATAAATATCAATGTCCTATATGTAAAACAGCATGTAAATCATCAAGAGAATTAAGTATTTGTAAGAAAAGTCATTCAGAAGGATATAAGAAACCAGGTTATATTAGTGCTTTTTCTAAGTTAAACCAAAAAGGTAATTCGAATCTTCTCTCTTTTATTAATGGTAATAACCAAAAGGGAAATAATCAAAATAGGGGAGGTTCAAAAATTAATGGTAAAATGAATCCTGGTGGAAAAAATGTAAGTGAAAAGCAAATAGAAAATGATAACAACAATAATAATGATAGTAATAATAGTAATAATAATAATAAAAATAATAATAATGATTCAAAAATGAAAAGAAACAGCAAACGAGATAAACTACATAATGGTGTTATTGAAGATGGCACAATTAATGGTGATAATAATATACTGCAACTCATGGATGACACAAATATTATAGAAACAAAAGAAGGAGAACCCAATAAAATTTCTAGAAAAGGTAGTGTATCAATAGAAGCAAGAACATGTAATATATGTAAGATGGTTTTTGCAAATAAAAAATTAATGAAAAGACATTTAATGTGTGTACATTCAGATGATAGACCATATAAATGTGATATATGCTTTAAAGCATATAAAAGATCTGATCATTTAAAAAATCATTTAAGTTCACATGACAAAACTAGCGAGGAAAAGAAACATATCTGTTTAATTTGTGAAGAAAGTTTTACTACTTCCAAAGAATTAAAACAACATAAAATCCAACATTATAAATGTCCTTATGAAAATTGTTCTTATACTTATTCTACAATTTCAAATATGAAATATCATTTAAATAAACATAAATGTAATATAGTATATACATGTCCTGGTTGCTCTCAAACTTTTATTATATATAAAGATTATATTGAACATAAAAAAAGCTGTTTTAAAAAAAAATATGTATGCTTGGAATGTAATAAAATATATTTACATTTGAATGGTTATAATAAACATATAAATAAAATACACTTAAAAATTAATACAGTTTTTAAATGCAAAGTAAAGGATTGTAATAAACAGTTCTGTTCCGATTTCAGCTTAAAAGAACATGTTATGAATTTTCATAAAGGAATTAAGAGATTCTTCTGTAGTAAATGTAATATGTCTTTTGGATATAGAAGCTCTTTTAGAAGGCATAACGTTAATATGCACTCATAAAACAAAAATGAATACATAGGAAGAAAACAATAACAATGAAAAAATATGCATATGTTTATTTTATATTTTATATTTTATATATTTAATTTTTTTTTTCGCACACTATATTAACATATGTGCTTGTATTTACATAATCATTGTTGATTTGTGTAAGCTTAATACACATTATTAATTTTTAATTGATATATATTAACTAAACCTTTTTTATTTTTGATCAAATTGATGAAGCATATTAAATATTATATATATATTTATATTTATTTATTTATTCCGGATACTTGTTTTTTTATTTTTTATTTTATTTTATTTTATTTTATTTATTTATTTATTTATTTTTTTGTGTGTTTATCTTAAAAAAAATTTTATTATTTGTTTTTCAAAAAAAAATTATATTTTTCAAATTAAGTTTAAAAATAAATGATAAATAATTAAATGGAGAATATACAAAAAATGACAGTGACATGTCTTTTTATAATTTTTTTAGATTGAATATATATAATATTATGGAAAAAAAATATTTTTATATTTTCAGATAATTATATTATTTTTCTTCTGTTATGAATGGGTTGGATATTTCTTGTGTTCCTTCTACGGGTGTAATTAAAGAAACCTATAGTATAAAATAAATTTGTATATATAAACATATATATATATATATATAATTTTAATTTTTTTTTTTTTTTTTTTTTAAATTAATAAAAAGGTACCGAAGTTCCCCTGGCAACAATTAAACCAATACTCCTCGTTTTATCCGTTACAACAAAACTATCATTTGGGTCTTTTTAAAATAAATAATAAATAAATAAATATATATATATATATATATAATATATATATGGATATACATATCTTACAGTTTTTATTTCTTATTATTTTTTTTTTTCTCAATTTATATTTTTTTACCTCTTATATATTCTTCCGTTTTATCTAGAACTAGGTTGAAGATTGCGTCATGCCCAATCAATGTTCCAACAACTGCAGGAAAAAAAAAAAAAAAAAAAAAAAAAATTTAATTTAATAATTTGTTTATTTATTTGTTTATTTATTTATTTTTTTTCTTTTTTTTTTTTTCTTTTTTTTCTTCCTTTTTTTTTTTTTTTTTTTTTTTTTTTTTTTTTTTTTTTTCTGTTTTTTAATAAATTTTTTACCTTTTTTT
>NC_031492.1:326015-339038 GCF_001602025.1 Plasmodium gaboni | reverse complement strand
AATGTAGGAAAAAAAAAAAAAAAAATTACTAAATAAATAAATTAATATATATATATATATATATATATATATATATATATATATATGTTTATATTTATTATTATATATTTTAAAGAAAGGGTTTAATATAAATATTTTTAAGCAAAAGATTCTTATATAAACGTTTCATAGTATTTTAATTTCAGTGCATATTATTCTATAATTAAATAAAAAATAAAATAAGGATTTTTTTAATATATATATAATTATATTAACAAAATATAAATAATAAAGGAACATGAAAATTCTATTTTAAAATATTATTTATATATTTGTTGTTTTTATATTTCAATAAAGAATATATAACATATATATTATATATATATATATATATATATATATATATATTTTTATTTTTATGAAAATATAATTAAGGATAAAATTTTAAAGAATCTTTATTATTCATTCATATTTCATTTTTTTTGTATGTATTAAAGATAGAATTGTTTTATGATTATTTATATATATATATTTTTTTTTTTTATATCTGTGCTTATTAAAGAATCTTTATTATTCATTCATATTTCATTTTTTTTGTATGTATTAAAGATAGAATTGTTTTATGATTATTTATATATATATATTTTTTTTTTTTATATCTGTGCTTATTTTATATTATATATATAAATATGTTATTTGCATGTTATGAAAAGGGGCACAACAAAATATATATGTAGTATTGTAAGAATATGTTTATATTAGTATTTGCTTATTATTTGCTTATTAATTTCTTTTTCTGTTTTTAGAATATGATAAAAAAAAATATTATTTATTATATTTATTAATTATGCCTACATATATGATTATTATTTTTTAATATTGTTTTATTATATTTTTTTGTAAATAATATATATATATATATATAAATATTTGTTAAATAATTTTCCTTCAATTTTGTTTGTGTAATTATAATGGTGTTTGTAAATATAATCTTTATGTAATATATTTAATATGGAAATAAAGAGAATGATTTGATCTGTATTTCTATATGAACAAAAAAAATATAAAAATTTATTTAAATAATTCTAACATTTATAATTTTTGTAATTAGTTTTTTTTTTTTAGTATCAAATTATTATCATTCTATAATATTTTACATATACATCTTTTCTAATATGTATATATATATATATATATTTAAGAAGTTACTTTTTTTTTTGTTTTTTTTTTTTTTTTTTTTGAATGATGCATTTTGTAGGTGAATTTATTCAGTTCTTTATTTATTTTATTATATATATATATATATATATATATTTTTTATATGTATGTATTTATAATGAGCTACCTTATTAGTGATGATAAAAATGTCGAATGTCTCAATTTGAACGATATACGGTTGAAGGCAGAGAAATATAATTGGCTAGAAAAATCTGAGAAAAAGAATTCTTATATTTTTTGTAAAGACAATGTTAAAATAAACATTATAGATTTGAAAGGACTAGTGACAATAGAAGTACAATTATTAAACGGTATTTCATATAAGATGTGTAGGAGTAATATAAGGATAGATGAAATATCTAGTTTGTTTGGACCTTCAAATAATTATTATGCATATAATGATATAATAAATAAAACTATTTTATGTAACTACAATTTGAGTGTTAAAGAAAAAATTGACCTTTTTAATAAAAAAGATAAAACATTTTTAAAACAAAATGATGTTAAAAATATTTTGAAATGTGAAACCAATAAAGTAATAAGTTATAATATTAATAATAAAATAATTAAAGGTAAAGATATAAACTGTAATAATAGGACTAATGAGAATTTTCATTTAATCAAAAAGGAACCATTGCGAGAGGTAGAAAAAATATATACTAAAAGAAAAGAGAAAAATATATTTATAAAACAAGACAAACAAGACGAGATTTTATTATTTGATCAAAATAAATTATTTGTTAATATAGAAAATGACAATATAAATAATAAAATATATATCGAAGAAAATGTTGAAGGAATGATATGTAAATCCAAAACAATTCTAATGTTAAAAGAAAATAATAATATTTTGAGAGAACCCTATTACACAACAGATAATAAATATGGTTGTGACGAGTTTTTATATGACGGTATGAATGTTCATAATGTTCAAAGAAAGGAAAAGAAAAAAAAGAAAAATAATAAAAAATTAAAAAGTGAATCATACGAATTATTATATTTTTACAACAAAACAAATAAAATATATAATCATATTACATTAAATGTTTTATCAAATAAAATATCTTACTTTTGTTTCTTTAACAATTTCTTTTATTATAGAACAATATATGAATATAAATATATTCATATAAATAACAATAAGAAAAAAGATGAGTTAGATAAAAGAAGAATAACAACAAAATTATTTAATAATCCTTTTGAAAGTGTGGTGGAAAATATGAGTGAAGACAATACAAATTATAAACCTACAAGAAGTAAGAAGAATATGCATAATGTTATATGTCCATATAATAATATTTTTAATTGTATTAATAATATAGAAGAGAACAATAATTATGGTGATAATATATATACTTATAATTTTACTACTAGAAATACAAATAAAATATGTCAGATAAAAAAAGACAAATATGTAAATCATAATTTATTTATTAAAAAAAAAAAAAAAAATCATAAAAATAGCAACAATAATAATAATAATAATATGAATAAGAATATATCGAGTACGTTTAATTTTAACAAATATAATAAGAATAAATATATAAAAAAACATAGAAAAAACAATTATAACATATATAATGAACCAGACAAAAAATATTCTATATACCATAAGAACTATAAATGTAATAGCAATAACTTTATATATAAAGATTTAAAAATTTACAAGGAAAAATATCCACAGAATTGTTTCAATAATAATATTAATATCTGTAATTATTTTAAAAGATATGAAATGAATAATGCTGAAAAGAGTTATAACCATTTGAATATACAAACATTTAATAATATAAAAAGGGAAGAACATAATATATATGAACCAATGTATGAAATAAGACATAATGCATATAATAAATATCATAATAATAAGTGTAATAATATTAATAATTATATACATAAAAATTTTTATGAATATAATTCATATGATTTATATAACAATATGTATAATATATCAACCATTATTCATAATAATTATGGTAATGATAATAATTATGAAATGTATTATTCTAACAATTCTTACGATAAAAGAGAATCAAGGGTATCTTCTTATATGCAAAGAGGACATAATAATAAGTCTTATATGAACAAAAGAGCAAATATATTAAACAAGAAATATAATAATCTTTTATTTTCAAATGAAGATATGTTTAATAAATCACAGAATAAAAAAGAAAAAATAAACAGAATTATGTATATGGATAAAAATATGAACAAATTATATGATAACAGAGGTATAAATAATAATTTTAATTATCTATATAAATATGAAGAATTAGAAAGATTTAATCATATATGTCCTTCAAGTTATAAAAAGAAGAACCAATTACAAAAAGTGAAAAATGAAATATATAAAAAACTTTCTTATTTAAAATATTTCCAACATGATAAGAACAGAAATATACCTCGCTATAATTTTTTTATAAAACATTTATTATATGATTATTGTAAAAAAAAGTTACACATCTGGTTAAAGGTTATGCTAGTGAAACAAAAATGTGGATATTGTAACGAGCAATTTGAAAATATAGATATCTTAGAAAATCATTTAAAATATGTAAAAACACATAAGGTTTTTTATTGTTGTCAAAAACCTTTTCCTTCATTAAAATATCTATATATGCACCTTAAGAGAAAAAATCATTATGGTTATATATATTATTATTAAACTGGGGTGAATTCAAATTGTATATATATAAATACCACATATGTGAAAATAAAATAAAATAAATTGCAATAAATATACAATTTTTAAATAATTTCATTTTTTTTTTTTTTTTTTTTTTTGTCTGCACAAATTTTGTTATAAAAAATTTTATAACATCTTATAAGTTATATAAACTATACTTATAATATTAATGATTATTATATTACACATAGGAATATATATTTATATATATATACTTTTATATCTTTTTGTTTTTCATCTAATTAATTTTGTTTATTATTTTTTTTATCATTTTTTTGTCATAAAATATAAATCTATTAAACTATAAAACCTAATATGATTTACATATAAAAAATATATATAATTAACACATTAATCCTATGAATGTATTATAGTTGCCACATAAAGTTATAAAAAATAAGAACAAAAATGTAATAATTATAGGGACATGGAAAATATTACATATATATATAAATATATATATACCCAAATGTGTTGTGAAACATCCAATAAATTTGATATTAGAAAAAATGAAGTGTTTCGTAAATATATCAGGAATTATTAAAACAAAAATCGTTCAAAAAAAAAAAAAAAAAAAAAAAAAAAAATATTAATATAACAAGAATTTTAAGATAAGATTTATTTTGAAATATCATAGGATATATTTATTATTCATACTCATATTAATTATATGAAATTTTATAATATCTATTTTTATATTTTTAAATATATTATCATTATATATATATAATATTTATACGTATATTAAATATAGAAAAAAAAAAAAAAAGAATTCATTTGAGATATATAAATTTGCTGTTTTCTGAAAAAAGCTTTAATATAAATATGCAATAATATGTGGATATATATATATAGATATATATATTAATACATATTATAAATATTTCTATTTTTATTTTGTTTTTGAATTTATTATTTTTCTTAATAAAACAACTTAATATCATTTTTATATAATAACTATATATGGTATATTTGTACTACGCCAATTATATCATAATCCTTTTTAATGTTTGCATGATTTTTTATTTTGAAGTAATATAAAAATATATATATATATATATATATATATATATATATAATAAATAAATAAAATTAATATTAAAAAAATAAGTTTGCCTTTGCTTTTTTAATAAAAATATTGCATCATTATAATATATATAATATATATATATATTTCATATTATATAATTTTATTATATTATTTTGTATAATATATATTTTTTTATGAAATTAAATTTTTGTTTTAAAATATGCAAAAGAAGCCATCTACCGGAATTAAGTTAGAAAATACTTATAGAGCATTATTTGACAATAATGATAATAATGAAAAAAGTTATATTAGAGAAGTTGTAACTCCATTGGGTGATGTATATATAATAAATGAAAAAACACAAGAAAAGTTTATTAAAGGGACACAAAGAAGTGATGGGACATTCAGGAAAAATATCCGTGTGAAAACAGATTACATGCCCCAAGTAATAAGAAAAAAAAATGATCTTTTTAAATTATTCATATATATATATATATATATATATATATATGGATATATTTTATAATATAATTTATTTATACATACATGTATAAATAGCTAAAATATAATGATATAGCTATTTTATTACACAAATAGCCAAAACTAATTATTTATTTATTTATTTTTTTATTATTTTTTTTTTTTTTTTTTTTTTTTTTCTATATGAATAGGAAGAAAATTGTGCATACCAAGTAAAAGGAAAACTTTTGGAAGAACAAAATAGACTTTTAACAAAAAATACAAGTCCAAAAATTAATATAAATGTAAATACGAATAATAATACATTTTCACATGTGAATATAAATAGACATGTAAATTTAAATAACGAACAGAAAAAAATCCCTGGTTGGAATCCTGTAAATGACGATCAAAATGAAAAGCTCAACAACTCCAAAAAGAAGAAGAAAAAAAAAAAAAAAAAACCAAATAAAGAAAATGCCGAAAAGTGATATAACCAAAATTTTTTCGTATAAAATGAAATTAAATAAATAAACATACGTGCATACATTAATATATATATATATATATATATATATCCTGAGAAGGGAAATAAAAAATTTTGGAAAATATGTTATATATGCCGTTAAATTATTATATTTTAAAAAATATTTCAAATCAGTAATTTCTAAAATTGTTTTATTTTTTTAAAGTTTATAAATAATATATTTTTCTTTTCTTGTCTATTCATTTTTTTTCAAATTGTTGTTCAACATTAAAGATATACTACTTTTTTTATTTGGATTATATATTATAACAATATATATATATATATATATTTATTTATTTTATTTTAGTTTATTTTAGTTTATAATTTTAAAATTTTTATAGTAGATACAAAAAATATATTTTTAAACTTATTTTAAATATTTTAATTAGTTTTATCATATTGTCTTTAAACATTTATATAAAATAAAAATGATTTCCATATTATACACATATAAAAATAATATATATAATAATTATGTATAGAATGTTTGAAATATATTATGAAATATATATGTTAGATTTTCCTTTTAGATGGTGTATATAAAATATTATTCTCCTTACTATAAATAAGGTCAAGAAAAACAATTTTCTTTTCTTTTCTTTTCTTTTTTTGATACAGTGCATTTATGTTTAATAATATTTTTATTACAGCATAAATATATATATATATATATATTTTCATATCTGTTCATATAATTATATAAAGGCTAATATATAAATCTCTACAAATAAATATGTGCTTATATATAGATTAATATATTCTTATTCATATAAAATGTTCTATATATAAATATATTTCATGAGCACTAAAGAATAAAAAATTTTACTTAAAAAATGTGTTTTATTTATAAAGAATTATTCTTACACATATTTTTCGAAATTTTATATACTTTTAAAAATATGAAAGTTGCATCATAAAAATGCAAAAAAAATAAAATAAAATAAAATAATGAATAAATAAATAAATAAATAAATAAATAACAATAAATAAATATATTTATATAAATATGTATATATATTAGGGATAATGATAATTATATAACACTATTATGATCATATAAAATATAAAATATATATATATATATATATATATATATATATATCTAAAAAATTTACAATAAAAAAATTTGTTTTTAACAGTATGAAAATATAATAAAATAAATAATATATAAGTAAAAAATATATACATATTTTTTTTTACAATATTTTAATTTTATAGTAAATATATATACATATTTTCACAAAATCAAATAAAGAAGAAATGTCTTATATATATATATTGAATAATAGATTACATAAATTAGCCAAATTTAAAAAACACAAATGTATGTATATTTAATATTTTTTTTTCTTTTATATATATATATAAGTGTATATATATATATATTTCTATTATACATGTAATAATTATAAAAACCAAATTGTAACTTGAAAAAAAAAGAAAAAAATAAATAAAACTATACATATATATTAATATATATGTAATATATTCGAATAGTAGTAATAATAATATGTAAAAAAAAAAATAAATAAATAAAAAAATAAAATAAAATAAAATAGTATAAAATAAAAATTAATTTTGTATTTTGTCTAGTTCATCCTATATATATATATATATATATATATAATATAATATAATATAATTACGATTTTTTACTACGTTTCCTTGTATAACCTAATTTGGTAGGTGAATCTTTTTTGTCTGAAGGGAATATAGATTTCCTTTTACTTTTTGTAATTTTTTTATCTACTTTTAATGAAGTTTCTTTATTATTAAATGATTTTATAGGTGTTTCATTATTAATAAATTTATTCATCATATTTTTTTGACTAATAATATTTGTAGGTGTTTTATTTTTGTTTGTATTCATTTGTTTTACAGGAGTTTCATTATGTAAACCAAGAATATTTGTTTCCTCTTTTTTATTAAATTTGGATTTATTTGTTTTATTTTTTTTGACGCAATCATCATCTTTATTATCTTTGAAATCTTCATCCATATATAATATGGGTGTTTTTATATACATATTATTAATTTTTTCTATATGTTCATTTAAATGTTCATCAGAAACTCTTTGTCTGGGAGTTGAATCGAAATTATAAGTATCAAAAACTTTATCTTTAAATGCATGTTTTGAATTTTTACTATTGGGTGTTTTCATTGAATCCATATTAGTTATATCTAATTGATTTGATTTTTTAGGTGAATTTTTCATATTATCAAAACGCATATCATTTTTAAAATTTTTATCATTTTGTGTAAAATTACTGTTTTGGGTATTTTCGTCATATGGATACAACTTTTCATGATGATCATCATCATATTCTTTATCTTGTTCGTCTTGTTGTTGATGTTGATGATCATCATTTTCTTCATCATCTACATCTTTCAAAACAATGTCACTTAAATCTTGATATTTACCGTCTTCTAAGGTATTAAATTTAATTGGTGTCTCTGATGAATCAAAGAAATTCATAGAGAAGTGAGTTGCCAAATTATTAACACTTGAATCTTGAGGATCATATCCTTGTTGTTGCATTATTGCTCTTTGTGAATGGACATTAACTTGTTGAAGATTAACACGATCAATTTTATTTTTCTCTTTAATATATGTTTTGGTTGGTGTACATATATCTGTAATTTTATTAAAATTTTGAAAATAATTATTTGTATAGAATTTATCCGTTTTTAATATAGATGGTTCATTAGGATATCTAGCTATATGTTTAACACTTTCTTCATTTTCACATACTACCCAGATAGCTACACAAGATATATCATCAACTTTATTTCCTTTATATATATGATTAGGGTCTCTTTGTTTTCCAACAAAAGGGAAAAAAGGTCTACAATGTAATTTGTCTCCACTTCTTCGTTTGGCTATATTAGTTATAGAATATGCTATATCTTGTGCAGGCGTATAAAGAGCTGGTTCACCAAATTCACAAGCTTCTTCTGGACTTATTGCAAAAGTACAATAAGCTTCAATTTCTTCATCAAATAAATTATCACTTACACCATCACTCATTAATAATATTAAATCACCAGGCATACATAAAATTTCCGAAGGAGGTGTTAATGCCATATCAGGTGAATCTCCATCAATATCTACTTTTTCTAATATTTTCACAAAACTATGTAATCCTCTATTTTCTAAATCTTTCCATTGACTTCTATCAGGTAAATTCGATAATTGATAAGGAGCACCATTTTCCCATTTCTGATCTGTAGTTTTCCATATAATTTTTCTAAGAATAGATGGATTTCTTCCTTTCACATTATAATAAAGAAAAGATTCTGCAGCAAATTTAGGATAAGATTCTCTTTCAAAATTAATATCACCAGGTAAAAATTCTCTTCTTAATATCATACAAACACTATCACCTAAAGATGATATACCACATTTTCCAGTATATTCATCTAATATCCCAACAATAGCTGTTGAGCTACCATATGCATCAGCATATTCTTTTTTTACACTTTCTAATGAATTTTTTAATAATAACTTAGATCTTGTTATAGTATTATATGATACTTTTGCATATCCATTTAAATTTTTTGATAATTTTTCTGCTTCTCTTTGACATGCTAATGATAATCCAATAGAAAATTTAGATGCATCAATACCTTCTAAACTCCATGATCCTACACCATCAAAAATACCAAAAGCTGGTGGTACATCTGTTTGAAACGTTGCATCCTCACATCTACCTTTTACTTTTCCAATACGACATTGACCACCATATGTTTTAAATAATTTTACCATATGCACTCTTAAATCATCTACAGAATTTTCTCTTACAATTATATTTTCATTTATATACTTTTCTTCATATCCATCCATAGTTTTATAATTATCATCATCATTATCATCATTGTCATTATGGCAATGATCATCATGAAAAAATAATGTATTATGTTGTTCATCAATTAGGGTTTTATTATTATCATCAATAGTTCTATTACTAGAACAGAACTGTTTACTACCACTATAATTATTATTATTATTATTATTATTATTATGACTTTTATTTTCGTTTGTATTATTCATGCTCTTTCTTCCTTGTTGAAAAGCTTCTTCATCTGAGGTAACATACAAATATGTATCATTTAATATATGAATATCTTGACTTTTAGAATGTTTTTCATCATTACATGATAATTCAAATGAATTAATATTATTTTTATTATTATTATTTATATATGTACTATTATAATTATCCTCGTCATCAGAAAATAAACTCTGACTATTGCCTATATTATTAGAATTATTAATATTAGTGCTATTTTTTACTTTGACTACACCAGAAGGCGTATTATTATGACTCTTATGAACACTATAAAAAGAGTTGATATTACTACTAGTATTATTAATGGGAATGTTTTTTTGTTTATTATTTATTGATGTATCCTTATGAAGGGATATATATTTACTTTTGTCAACAGAATGTATATGCATATCTGTTAACTTTTCATTACCTGAGGGGAAAGTACCTTGGTTTTTTATTACATTGGATTTATATATAGAAGACATATTATGAAAGGATGCATTGGAAACTTCCTTTTGTTGTTCGACAGCAAATTTATTTTTTGCTCTTTTTAAATTTTTATATAATTTTTGTAAGCTGCATACACATTTCCATGTTCGTCTTGTAGTATTCACATTTAATTTTTCCAATAATTTGATATTTTTATAAAATGCATAAGTAGCTATAGGACAATAAGATATAGCTTCTTCTAATAAATTTAGATATTCTTCATTTAATCCAAAAAATAAAGAATTAACAGCTTTATCATTTAAAGAATTAAAGAATTCATTTACAGCTTTACTACCACTAAAATTGGGATCTCCTCTATGAAATTTAATATATGCGCAAAATTCTTTATTGATTCGATTTTTTAAAACAACTTGAGATCTAAAAGATTTAAACAAATATCTTAATTCATTTAAAAAAGTAACAGTTCCTTTTAATGTATCTAATAATTTATTTGTATTAATATTATCTTTATTAAAACGTAAAATACGTACTTCTCTTTTACCACCATTATTTAATAATAAGCATACATATTTAAAACAATAATCTTCAGCAAAGGGTAAAATACATTTTTCTAAAGGATAACTAGATTTCCCATCAGCATTACTATCATTTAAATGATATCTATCATTAAAATTTTGATCATATTCACAAAAACCATATTTATTCATTTTTCCTTCACATAACATTTCTACAAAATTAGATACCACATCTTTATTTTTTGATTTAATATTATCTTTATATATTGATCGGTTTGATACATTATCTTCATGTGTATCATAATTATAAAAACTATTATCATTATTATTATAATTATTATCACGAAAATTTTTATTATAATAAGTACTTTTATTATCACAGTTTTTTTTATCATTATAATTATTTATATTATCACCATTATTTATATTATCACCATTTTTTATATTATCACCATTATTTATATAATTACCATTATTTATATTATCACCATTATTTATATTATCACCATTATTTATATTATCATCATTATTTATATTATCCTGATTTTCATTAGGTTCCTGTTGGACCTCAGAAGTGTTACTATTACATATAACAATATTTGAATTTATTCTCTGTTCAATCATATCACTATTTCTCTTTTTAATAATTTTTCTTTTCATCTTTTCAATAATTTGTTGCTTGAATTGTTCATTTGATTTTACATTTTCTATATCTTCAGAATCTACAAATTCAACTATTTGACAAATAGTTAAAATTTCACCTAATATATATATACCTTCATCTCCTATAAATATTTTATCTTTAATCCACAAAGAATCTGATATTTTCCCATTCTTCATAAATGTGCCTAATACTTCTTCTAAGTTTTCTTTTATATTTTCTTGGTTCTCATTTTTATTATTTACTTCATTCTTACTATTTATATTTTTCCCTAAAAATTTCTCTGGCCAATCTTTATATATAAATACATCAGTAAATATATAACCAGATAACACCTTATCATATATATTGCTAAGGAATTCCATTGTAAAATGTATATATAAAATTAACAAAAAATTATATATACACAATACGTATATCTATACACGGGCTCATACACACATGTATAGGATGAGGACGCAAAAATGTAAATAAATATAAAAATATATATATATATATATATATATATATATATATATATATATTGATAATGTAAGAAAAAAAACTATACATATATATGAGAATTAAAAGTGTTTTAAATTCTCATTTACAGGATGTCGTAATGGAATAACATAATAAGATAGAGTTATGTAATAATAAATCAATGAATAAATAAATAAATAAATAAATAAATAAATAAAATTAATAATAATATACATATATGGTATACACTTTTCTCAATGAATTTTTTTTTTTTTTTTTTTTTTTTTGTGGCAAAATCATATGAGAAAGCTATATATATATATATATATATATATATATTTATATATAATACATATTATATTACACTCATAATAACGTTATCTTCCACTTCCATTTATTTATTTTATTTTTATGCTATTACATAGGATATATTGTCTCAATATAATATTTATATAGTTTTATGCCTCTGCTGGATAACTTCTTTTTAATGGTTGATAATAAGCTATTTTAATTGCTGTTCACATAAAAGGGATATAAAAAAATATAAATATTATATTTTTCAATACTTGATCCAGAAAATAAAATTGTAAATATTTAAAAACTTAATTATAACTTAATATATATAAATATGACTACACAAATAAAGTAGGTAGTCTTCTTCTTTTTTTTTGTATGTAATTAAAAATTTTAACAACTGTGAAAGCACATATAAATATGACCTTTTTCTTTTTTTGAATATTATGTCTTGAATAGGTTTAAAAGGATATATCCAAGGTATTCAATATCTATATAAAAGAAAAAATAAATAAAAAGATTTACATATGTATATGCATTTTTTGTTTTGTTTTTTTTATATTTTAATTTATATGTAACATATAGAAGTTTATTATTTCATAGTAATATATATTATTTCTTTTTTTTAAACTGTATATTCCTTATAACCTTTTTTCTAATTGCTCTTGCTTGATCGAGGTTATTTTGCAAG
>NC_031492.1:318840-325715 GCF_001602025.1 Plasmodium gaboni | reverse complement strand
AAAAATTCAAAAAAATTCAAAAAAATATTAAAAAGAAAAAAATAAATGTAAATAATTAAATTTGTTAAAAATAAAATAAAATTTGTTATATAAAAATAAAAGTATATTTTATGTATATTATTTATATATATATATTTAATGAAAAGAATAAAATACAAACCTATATAAAGTTCCTTTTGTGATAAATTAATTCGTGTTCTCTTACGAAATATAAAAGATACACCAAAAAAAAAATATAATAATAAATAATAATATACTTAAGCTAATACAAATATATATGTATTTAATTATTTACATATACTTATAAACCTTTGTATATATATTTATATGATCTCATTTTTTTTTTTTTTTTTATGGTTATACTTTTATATTTTTAGTATGTGTACTATAGTGCTTGTATCTTACATAAAAAAAATAAATAGAGATACATAAATGTAAATTAAATAAATCAATATGACTTTATAACTAGTAATAGACATTTTACTAATATAAACAAAATATATATATATATATATATATATTTATTTATTTATTTATGTTTGAATAATGTTGAGTTGTTTTATTTATTACCTTTATGAATGATATCTGTCATAAGGTTGCATGTAATAACAATATTTTATTCTTTTTGACATATACATATATTAATATGAAATATTCTATAATATTTCGATTTATCAACATTTTTTTCTTTTTTTTTGAAAAATGACCCTATTTATAATGAATAAAATAAGAATATATATTGGAATATTGTCTTTAAAAATATATATATATATACCTTTATTAAATATATGTTATTTAAATTGTCATCCTTCCTTCACACAATAATAAATGTGTAAATATTGTTCATAAAGGGGACATATATATAACTTATCTTTCCTTTCCTTTTTTTTTTTTTTTTTTTTAATTTTACATATATATATATATAATATTTATAATATATTAAATACCTAAAATTATAAAGCATGCTGAAACAAATACATGGAGAAACAGCTCCAAAAAAATAAAACTTTTTCTCTTTCCACTTTTTTCTACAAATATTTATGATTTTCTACAAATATTTATGATTTAATTCTAATCATGAAATGCATTTTAAAAGTGTGGATAAATAATTCACAAATGTGTACATATAATATATATATATATATGTATCAATTTTTTTTCTTTATTTTTTACATTTAATATATCCACAATTTCTTCCAGTGTAGTACTCAATTTTTTTTTTTTTTTTTTTTTTGCATGTAATGTAAATTTAATATCTTTAAAGCAGGCTAAAATAAAATAAGTGCAGGAGTTAAATGTACGTTTTTTATTTTTTAATTTTCATTTTTTATTTTTTAATTTTTTTTTTTTTTTTTTTTATTTATCATTTGAAAAAAGGTAAATAAATAAAAAATTAAAATTTCAGCTTATGCATATTTAAACAAACTAAAATACAAAATAACAAAAAAATATAATACATTTATATTATATATATTTGTGTATTATATGTTTATATTTACTTTAAGTGAAATATCGAAGCGATAATACAAGATTATATTATTTTATTATATGTAAAAAAAAATATATATTTTCCCTTTTTTAAATTATTATTATTTTTTTTTATTATTCTATTTTAAGAATGAGTATTTGAAAATAAAGAAAAGCTAATTATTTTATATGAGAAAGAACATAAAATATATGAAAATAATGAAGCTATTTTTTTTTTTTAAAAATACAACATATACACATAAAAACATATATATATATAATATATTGCCAATAATTCATTATATAAAAAGATATATACAATCGAATGCATATTATTATATATAACACAATATATTTATTTACCAATATAATAAATGTATTGTATATACAAAATAAATAAAGAACATTTATAATATATAAATAGTCTGATGGATGGTTTTTTTTTTTTTTTTTTTTTTTTTTTTCTTGCAATGATTTTAAAAGAATAAAAAAAACAAATGTTTTTTTCTTAAAGCTGTGTCTTTATATATATAAATATATATATAATATACAAAGGTAATGAAAAGAAATAATATAAAATAAAAATATAAAATTATTCCTTCAATATTTTTTATATATATATAAAAATACATTTTTATTTTAATATGCTTACTTAATATTTCTTTTTTTTTTTTTTTTTTTTTTTTTATGTTATATATAATTAGAGAAAAGAAAATACTCTTTTCATTTTAACATTCATTTATAAATATATATGTATTAAATTTTATTATATATAAATTATATAATATATATATATATATATATATATTACTTTTTTTTTGTTTATTACATATATATAATAATATATGTAATAATACGTAGATTAATTTTTCATGTTTATAATATTTATATATTAAATTCATACATGCCCATAATATTTCAAATTATTTTGTTATATATATATATATATATATATTATTAATATTATATGTATGTATGTAGTATGTATTTTTTTTTTTTTTTTTTTATGAGTTTATTATTTTTATTTTTATTCTATAAAATTAATATAAATATTTTTATATGTCCTTTTTTTTCCTTCATAATATTAGCATATATAAATAAATAATATGAAATATATTTATATAAATAAGTATATATAATATTTTTTATTATATATATTAATTTTTTTCATATATAATAAAAAAAAAAGTAGTTATACTTAATTATAAGAGAAGTACCATTTTTTAATTTGAAGTGGGGAAAAAAATAATATTATATTAAAACAATATATTTTATTTTGTTGATTTTGTTTATTATTTTGTTAAAATAATTATAAGTTATTTTATAATATATATATATATATATATATATTTAGATAATATTTTTTTGTTTTTTTTTTTTTTGTTAATCCCTTTGTTGTATTTTCCTTTTAAATATGAAAAACAAATATATTTGAAAAATCAACGAAAGGAAAACTCTAAAATTATATATTTTAATGAGGACAAAATAAAATAAAATTATATATACATAATTATAAACTAAAAATTTTGTATAATAAACAGAAGTGATAATAATATTATTTTATATGTATATTATATCATATATTATTATACAATATATATGATATAATAATGAAATGACAAAAAAAAAAAAAAAAAAAAGAGAAAGAGGAAGAAGAAAAATATTCATTATTGAATATCTCTTCTTTTAATAGTATTAAATGTAATAAAGAAAAGTATCATTTCTTTAATACAACAATGAATATAAAAAAAAAAAATAATTGTGATGATAATAATAGTACCCGTGTTGGGAATAATATAAATAAAAATAAAGATAATATAAATAACAATAAAAATATTGTATGTCAAAATGCAAAAGAGAAATCATCTCTTTTGAATCTGAATATACATGGGGGAAAAATTGAACATGAATGTTTAATAAATGATGACATATTTATATCTACAATTAAAGAAAATGAATTAAATAATATACATATTAATAAAACGTGCAGTTTACAAGATGAGGAATATTATAATGTTCATTTAAAAAATAAATTTGAAAAAATATATATTCATTCACATGATAATAAAATGATAAATGTTGATGAAGAAGGCGAATATGATCGCAACGTGAATATTAATGGAAATGAAAATATAAATGAAAATATAAATGTAAATACGAGTGAAGGTGTAAATGAAAGGATACATGATATAAGTCATAATTATGAAGGAAACCTTCCCAATAATCATATATCTAATAATAATAATAATAATAATAATAATAGTAATAATGTTATTAATTCTTCAAATGAAGATAATGATGTACATGTAAGTGTTCCCTCACAGAATAATTATGTGCAAAAAAAAGAAGAATATCAACAAAATGAAAGAACAAATGAGGGTGTAAATGATATAAATAATGATGATAAGACAAATAGTATAAATAATAATGAACATACAAATAGTATAAATAATGATGATAATACAAATAGTATAAATAATAATGACCATACAAATAGTATAAATAATAATGACAATAGAAATAATAATAGTGATGTGAGTGCTTCTTCGAATGTAAGCCCAAGAGAAGGAGAAAATGAACATAGTAGAGAGACAAACAATATGAACAGCAGAGGAATAAGCTTCATAGAAAATGATCATAGTAATATATCTAATGAAGATGATTTAAATTATTATGTTATTACTATAAGAGAAATAAGAAATAATGATTTAAATAGAAGAGATGTAGATAATATAAGTGTTGAAGACGAACATATATATTCATATACAAAATGTTTTATTAGTAAAATATTGGGTTATGATATAAAACCTGATTTAGAAGAATATAATATGAATAAAATAATAAGAAGTATTTTATTTATCTTAATGTTATATATTTTATTTTGTACTGAATTTCTTTTTGTTTATAAAAATTTATTAAAAATAAAAGTAGATAGTAAATTAGTAATGATTGAATCTAATTATAATTCAACTTTTGTATCTAATTTTTTATATCAGTTTAATGAGAATGATTTAAAAAAATCATTAGTTACAGAAAATATAATAAAAGAAGAAATAACAAAAGGAAATTTTATGTTGTATAATAATATGTGTGTAATTTTAAATAAATTAAATATTAATTGTAATAATTTCTCAGATTATTATAAATTAAATGATAATAATGATAATACCGAACATCTTATAGAAAAAACTATTAAATTATATCAACAATTAAAAAGTAAAGATATTTTTGTATATAAGATGAAAGAATCTATATTTTCTAAATGTAATGATGTGTCCAATAAAAATTTAAATAATGATGATAATTATATATTTATATATGTTTCTGAAAAGAAAATATTAAAAATTAGTGTTTTATTTTTGGTACTCACCATATTCTTTTTGTGCTTAAGAATAGCATTAATAATTTCAAGGATTTTATATGATATCATATTATTCATATATATGAAAGGATTTAGATTATCTATAGAAAGTAAAAAAAAATATCTATCCAAATATATATGGTCAGTATCTACTTTATATTTATTAGAAATTATATTGGGTGATGAATGTATAGTATGGTGGCTTCATGATATTGATCCAATTTTTAGTTATCACTTTCAATATTTTATATGGATTATATCTTTCCTTAGCTTTGGAACCTTTATTCTTCATAAAATTTTTAAAATATGTGCATCTCGTTGGGATAATATAAATGATAGGGTAAGTATAAACCATCACGATAATAATACAGATCGTAATACCTTATTTGGTAACTCTATACATATGAACCCATTAAATGATAACCCTGAAGCTAGGACTACTAGAGATGAGAACCGTCAAAGTGTAAACCTGACCAATAATAATAATAATAATAATAATAATAATAACAATAATAATAACTATAATAACAATAATAACAATAATAACAATAATAACAATAATAACAATAACAATGTATATACTGAATTTCCAAACAACAATAACAATGTTTATACTGAATTTCCAAACAACAATAACAATAATATAAACTGCACTTCTATATCTCTTTCTTTAAAATGTGTACACGACTTTCTCTATGGAGCTAATATTATGTTTGCATGTATTTTCTTATTATTGAATTTGAGCAAGGTTCCAGTAATTATCATTATAGTTACATCTGTAGTTTTATTTATAGATATATTAAATGACACATATTTAGAACAGGTTCAATTAACAGCTACAATAACGAATGCAACGTTTCAGAGGCCAAGACGAAAGAAATTTTATATTATTGAAAATAAGAAAAAGAAAAGTTTTAAGAATATATTTTTAATGAGAATAAATGAACATACCTATCGAGACGTAACCGTAGATACAATAAATAAAAATGATAAGAAAAATAAGGCTAACAGTCAAATACCTTTTAATCATAAGAATAACAATAAATATTGGGATAATAAAAATGGTATATTTAATATACGTAATATTTTAAACAAAAAGTATTTAAACAAAAAAAAAAAAAGTTTTAAAAATACAGTAAATAAAAATAATGAAAATGATATCCAAGATGAAATTAAAAATAATAATAGTAATAATAATCTGCAGGAAAATTATGAACTTAATAATTCAATTATATCAACATATGAATATTGTGAAATATGTGATGAACGAAATAAAAATGTTGTATTACACCCATGTATGCATGGAGGTTTTTGTGAAGCATGTATTAGATGTATGATATTTAATTCTTTAAAATTAAAAGATACATATCCCTGTTGCCCTTTATGTAGAAATCCTATTGAAAATGTTTATAAAATATCTTATGAAGATGATGAAAGAAAGGTTCAAGCTAATAATATATTAACCATCAAAAGAAAATGAAAGTGTAATAATTAAAAACGGTATAAGTAAGAAATAGGTAATATATTTATTAATAATAATATATTGATAAAAAAAAAAAAAAGTAAATCTTTTTCATAGCATTTGTAAATATTAATATATATATATATATATATATATAATATATATTTCTTACCATTTGTACTACTATTATTTCCTTTCATTCCTTATTTTTTTTTTTGTTCCAAATATATATAATATATATATATTATTTTATATTTCATAATTGAAGTTGTTACATAAACCTTTCTAAATTTTTTTTTTTTTTTTTTTTTTTAAGATTTTTATTTGTTTTACCGAAATGAAATATATTTTGTATATAATATATTTATATGCTTAATATTTCATTTTTTTTTTTATTTTTTTTTTTTTTTTTTTTTTTTTTTTTTTTTTTTTTTTTTTTTTTGTTTTTTTTTTTTTTTTTTTATTTGTTTTATTTTTTTTTTTTTTTATATTTATAAAAATAAAAAAATTAATTTTTTTTTTTTTTTTTATTTATTTAATTTTTTATTTTTTTTAAAATTTTTAATTTTTTTTTTTAATTTTTAT
>NC_031492.1:309310-318540 GCF_001602025.1 Plasmodium gaboni | reverse complement strand
TTTTTTTTTTTTTTTTTTTTTTTTTTTTTTTTTTTTTTTTTTTATATTTTTTTTTTTTTTTTTTTTTTTTTTTTTTTTTTTTTTTTTTTTTTTTTTTTTTTTTTTTTTTTTTTTTTTTTTTTTTTTTTTTTTTTTTTTTTTTTTTTTTTTTTTTTTTTTTTTTTTTTTTTTTTTTTTTTTTTTTTTTTTTTTTTTTTTTTTTTTTTTGTGCGATTTTGTATATATAGCACATAAATGTGTGTAGCTTTCTTTTTTTGGTCACATATATAAAAATATAAACATTAATATGTTTGATTTTTATACATAATATAATGTTTCATATATTTTAAAAGTTTTAAAGTGTTCTTTTAATATTTATAAAATTAGATCCAAAAAAAAAAAAAAAAAAAACATATATATATATATATATATATATATATATATATAATATAATATAATTAATGATATATATATTATATTTTTTCTTTTTTTTTGTATGTAATTAAAAATTTTAACAACTGTGAAAGCACATATAAATATGACCTTTTTCTTTTTTTGAATATTATGTCTTGAATAGGTTTAAAAGGATATATCCAAGGTATTCAATATCTATATAAAAGAAAAAATAAATAAAAAGATTTACATATGTATATGCATTTTTTGTTTTGTTTTTTTTATATTTTAATTTATATGTAACATATAGAAGTTTATTATTTCATAGTAATATATATTATTTCTTTTTTTTAAACTGTATATTCCTTATAACCTTTTTTCTAATTGCTCTTGCTTGATCGAGGTTATTTTGCAAGAAAATGAAAAGATCATGAAAGCAAAAGTTAAAAGGGACCTAATAAAAATAAAATGAACATATATATATATATATGTATATATTAATGTTTATATATTTATGGTAATTTTTTTTTTTTTTTATGATTAATTTATATATTATTTACGTATATATATCCAAAGGTCGAAGATAAAGCAATTTCTTTTTGTTCGTCACAAATAACTATAGGTATTTGTATGGGGTGATTTTTTAAAAGTTTGAGGCATGATTCAAGAAGCCATTTATCAGCATCATCTTTTAAATTTAATCCGCATATATTTTGAAGAGCTATAATTTTATTATGTTCTTTTAAATCTTTATGAAAAAATAGTAAGGATGGATCATATCCATTTTGAATTATTTGATAACTTTGATGATAATTATTTATATCGTCAAAATTATTTTTTATATATTTTTGATGAACATCTGGAAATTTAGTTAGAACAATTTTATTTGCAACATGTTTAATATTTTCTATTTTAAGTTTCCTTCTTTTCTTATGTCTTATTCTTCCATATTTTTCTAATAATTTTTTTTTTATATAATAAAAATAGTTTTTCCTTTGATTTATTAATTCAACTTGTTCATCTGATAATTGATATAAAGCTTGTGTATCTTTTACATAGTTTGTTAGATTATCCCATAATAAATTAATATCTTTTTTTTCCTCTCTATCATATTTTTTATCATTTATATTATCATCAAATGACATATTGTAATCATCAGGATTTATATTATCTTTTCCTTTTTCTTCATCTACTGCTATAGCTTTTTTTATATCATATATTAACTTTACAATAATTTTTTCTTTCTCATTTTCTGTCAAATTATTTGATAAGGTGTGTAGTTTTATTACTAAATGTTTATATCTCCCTTGAATTATTTTATTCTCTTTATTTTCAAATACTTTAAAAAATACGATATTTCGCTCTATAAATATGTTTTCTTCATTTTTTTCAGTACTTAATATATCTATATATGAATTTAAAACACTCAATGATTCTGAATTTTTTTTTTTCAATTCTTCTGGCAATGTACTTGTTAAGTCTGGATGAACTTGTTTATAAAAAAAATGAAGTAACTTCCTTATACTTCTTTTGGTAATGTTTGCCTCATAGTTTCTTTTATATTGAAAATGAAGTAACAAATTTTTTCCTTCAATTAAATTCTTACATTTATAGATATTCGGCAAAAGTTTATTCAACATCACATGTGATATTTAAGAATATATGTACATTCAGAAATATATAAGAACAAAAAGAAAAAAAAGAAAAAAAAAAATAAGAAAAAAAAAAAAAAATTAAAATATAAACATATAAAAATATAAAAATATATATACATATAATTTTATGTATAATATTCCTTTTATTAATTTATTATTACATCTTATAAAACAAAAAAAGAAAAAATTATTTTTCTTATAACTTCAAGATTATTCCATATGTATATAATTTTTTTGAATTATCATTTCGTATTTATTAAAATATTATATATACACATAATACTACTATTTATAAAATTATATTATCCTATGAAATGTTATAAAATAAACATTGTTTTGTTATTTTATTATTTATTTTGTTTTATATGAGGAAAAAAAAAGGATATTAAAAAAAAAAAAAATAAAAAAAAAAAATAAAAAAATGAATAAGAACCATACTTATTCTTATATATATGTTATTTTTTACTTTCCATTTGTTAGTTTTATTTATTTTTGTTTTTTATGGACACAAAAAAATAAAATATAAAAAAATGTAAAACAATAAGATAAATAAAATGGATTTTTAAAAAATTATAAAATTTATTTAATATATATATATATTATATGTTTGACACACTTGGTATGTATAAAAAAGTAGGATAATATAAATATATAGAAAACAATAAGTTCTAATATTTTAAATCATTTTATTTAATAAAACAAATAAATATAAAAATAAAAATATATATATATATATATATTTGTGTGTTATGATATATATATTTTTTTCTTTTTGTGCTAAAATTTGAATATTTCCTAAATATATAATAATATATATATATTATTTTTTTTTGTTGGTTTTATTTTGTCATTTGAGATTCTTGTAAATTTTTTCCCACGAGTGTATGTATTTCCATATATTTATTAACACATCTATCAACACAACTGGTTTCACCTACTGAAAGAAATGAATCATGTACATCTGGAATACATTTTACCCAGCACGTGTTCTGCATACGTTTAAATAAGTCTGACATACCTAAAAGTTCTACAACAGTGCTATTTACTTTGCTTATATTATCATTCATTTTGTATAGAAAAGAAATAGGAATTGAAAAAAAAGTGTATTAATAGATAACGTAAAACAAAGAAAACAAATATGAATTAATTCCTTAATATATATTCATATATATATCACATAAGAAAATTATCTGAACGACTATATAAATATATATATATATATATATGTTATTATCCAAAGATTTTACTTTATTATTTTACTATTTAATTTTTATTTATTAGTATTTCAAAAAAAACTCTTCAACATTTCTTAATCAAAATATTATATAGGGTTCCTTATTAATTATTAATTATTTATTATTTATTAATTTTAATTTTTTTTTTTTTTTTTTTTTTTTTTATTCTTCCATTTAAAAATTTAAAGAAAAAAAATTAATAATTACATTTCATACAAATATAAATTTATTAAAAATATGTACTTATTTTTTTTGTTAAAAAAAAAAAAAAAAATATACCATGTATATGTTATATATATATATATTACCATATTGTATATGTACTTTATTTAAAAAGTAGGAACCTATAACAATATAATATTTGCTTTATATTAAAAAAATATATATAAATAAAAATATAAAGCCATGTAATAAAGTATATATATAGATTTATATATATATATATATATATATACATAGATTTATATACATTTATATACATATAATCAAAAAGGCTGTTTCCCTTATATATATATATATATATATATGTATTCAAATATATTTATAACCATACAACAGCTGACAAAATTTTTTGAAAAAAAATTGAATAATTAAATAATATAATATTTTTACCAATAAAAAGTAATATGTTTTATAGGTGATATGATATTCATTGTGGTGTAATAATATATATATATATATATATATTTATTTATTTATTTATTTATTAATTCATTTATTTACTGCTGTGTATATAATATTATTTGAATATATTGTTTTTTAAAAATGTACATATATATATATATATATATATATATATATATATTTATAATTTGATTTAATGATGAATAATTATATGCCTAAAAGTTTTGAAGAAATTTTAGTTCATCCGCAAAATAAGTTGAGCATATTAAATTTTTTTACAGATATAATAAAATTTAATAATGATCCAATATTAAACAAAGAATTAGAATGTATATGTAATTATAAAAACCCAGATGAATATAAGACAATAGATTCTTTAAAAAGCATATGTGTTATATTAGGAATACAAGGTAGTGGAAAAACAACGTTAATAAAATATTTATGTGAAAAATTAAATATAAGACAATGTTATTATGAAAATGAACCTATCGATTATATTAATAATATTAGAGGTATGAATGAAAGAGAATCAAATAATGTTGAGGATGATGATGACAATAGTAATAGAATGAATGATAATTATTATGAACATCCATATATTAATTTTTTATTATATTCAAATTGTATAATAGGAAATACAAAAAAAGATAAAACTCAAGCTAGGAAAAAGAGAAATGATATTATTCAAAATAAAAAATATATTGGTAAGAACTCAGAACAAATATTAACTTGTATAAATAATAATAGTAATAATTACATTGATGGTGGTGATAATAATCCTGTTAGTAGATGTTTTAATCATAATGAAAATTATGATTTTTTTAAATATAACTCTACTTTAGATGATAGATTTCCCGTTTTAGGGAAGAAAAGATTGGTTGATTCAAACACACACAATGGTCCAAACAAATTTTTTAAAATTTTTAATTCAAATAATATAAATTATAGAGGAATTATAAATAATTCCTTAGCCTCAAATAATCATAATATTAATAATAATATTAATAGTGAGAATAAAGAAATGATTATAGAAAATTTAATTGAGTGTAATCATATGATTATTCAATTAATAAAATTATTGTTCATATTATACGATAAATATATGCATATATTAAAAGATCTTTTAAAATATTCAGAATGTATGGAAACTGAGAAAAAGAGTAATTTTTTATTTTTTAGTCAGAATAGATTTTATAAAATTATAAATAAAAAGTTTTTATTATGTGTTAAAATATTTAAAAAAATAAATAATATCTTATCTGTGTTACACAACATAAAAGATATAATTTTAAAAAGATTTAATGATTATATAAGTATAGAAAAACAACATCTAATTAATTTATTTGTTGATGGGAATTATAATGAAGAAATGATTGAGGCATTAAATAAATTATATCATACAATTGAAGTAATTAATATAACTATAAAACAATCAAATGATATATCCTTTTATAGAAATAAAAATCTTGATTTATATAATAAATTAAAAGTAGAATTAATTGAAGAGTGGGATATGCGAGCGACATTAATAGAAGAGATGAAAGATTATATTGAAAGAAAAAATATTAATAAACAACTTGAAAAATATATCCAAAGTAATAATATTATATATACTGAAAAGGATAATTCTATATGTGTTACCATTCCTATGATAAATGAAGAAAATATTAATGATTTTTATATTACAAAAAAAAAATATACGAATAACAACAAATATAATAATAAAAATAAAAATGAAAATAAAAATAAAAATATTTGTAGAGATAGTAGTACATGTACAGGTAGTGATGACAGTACATGCTTAGACAATAATTCTGTTAAGTCACCTATTTGTGACAGTAAAAAATATATAAATAATATATTAACAAATAATACATTAAATAATTATATAGAACATTTTATAGATATAAATAGATCAAAAAATATTATTAAAGAATTATGTGTAACAAACAATTTGAAAAATATTCTTAATGAGAATTATTTACATATTATAGAGAATTTGAATAAAAATGTTAATGATATAAATAATATAAATTATATAGAAATTAATAAAGGAAAAATACACTTTCCACATTTTATGATTCTTCCAAAAGATATTAATGATATACTTATAATAAACAAAATAGAAAAAAAATGTTCTTTATTTAATAATGAAAATATATTAATACAACTTTTGATGATAAATAATTATAATATAAATTTTATTAATAATTTTAATCTTAAAAATATTATTAAGGAATTTATAATTATACATATGTTGTTAATAATAAATATAAAGGATATTATTACGGTTAATTTGAAAATTGTGAATCATATAAAAATGGATGTAATAAACAATTTGATTATGACAAATAATTTAATAAAAAAAAAAAAAAACTTTAAAAATGATTATATATTTGGAAAGAATTTATTAGATAAACTAACAACTATAAGTTTGAAGAACAAGAGACATGTAGAGACAAAATATGAAAATATAACTTATGATGATATAAATAATATAAAAGAATTCGAAGAAAGAAAAAGTGGTAAAGATAGTATTATACAAAATGATAAATATATAAAAGAAAATAAAAATGTAACAAAAATAAAAATTACTTGTTCTTTTGAAAATTCAATTATAATGATAAAAGAATCTTTAAATGTGTCTAAAAAAATAAATAATAAATTAATAACATATAGTTATGAAATATATAAATTAAATAACAACATAATAAATAATTTAATACAAAATAATAGATTATATGATGATATAATAAAATCATTAAATAATGAAATATATATAAAAGATGAATTAATGAGCAACTTTGTTGATATTATAAATATACAAGATGAAATGTTAGATTTTTTGTTTTGGATATTATCAAATAATAGTAATGAAAATGTTATGGATATAATTATGAAAAGTATTTTATATAAAAAAGTAATGGATATAGATATAAAAGAAAAGAAGAAAAAAGAAAAGGAACGAATTTTTTATGATAATCATTTTATAAATACTAGAGCCATTATTATTGATGAACTTCCAATATCAGAATTAGAATATTCAGAAGCATTTAGAAACAGTTGTATATCTACAATGCAATTTATATTGAATCGTATAAATTATTGTAAAGAAAAAATATTAAAATATAAAAATCGGGATATAAATAATATAAAGGAAAAAAATGAAACACAAGAAATATGTACAACTAATAAAAATCATAATAATATAATATGTAATGGCAACATAGAATTTAACACCAATTGTTATATGTTTGGAAAAGATAACTTAGAATGTTTTAAAATAAATCCTATGATCATTTTAATAAATTCTTATGATCAAATAAAAACTGTAAATTCTTTATTAGGTTTAGATATTAATAATTCTCCTTATGTTCATTTTATAAAATTAAAAAAAATTCATCCTGCATATTTTGAAAAAATATTAATTGAAAGATATTATTATAAAATGATACATTCAAATAAATATATAAAAGATGTTATTAAAAACTATGCTTATAATTGTAATGGAGATATAAGATCATGTTTTAATGCTTTAGATTTATTAAACAGAATACCAAATATAAGTCAGATGAATATAAATGAATTAAATAATATTTCTAATACATATCAAAATGATATATTTCATTTTGTTAAAAGTGTATTATATAATAATATACCTTCACATTATACTTCAAGGGATGATATTATATCTCCTTTATTTTATTTGAATTTTCATACACACACAAAGGATGAATATTTTTCAAATTGGATAAATCATAAACATATTAAAATTGATAAAAATTATATGAATGATAATATTATAAATATATCATCGAAAGATAATTTAAATCATAAAATAATAAATAATGATGACAAAAAAGACACTTTGGTCAATCATAAAATGAAGGATATACATATATTACTTGCAAATAATAAAGAAGAAAAAAATGATGGGAATAGTTTTATAAAACAATGTGATATTCATCCTATTGATGATGATCAAAATATATGTATGAGTAATAGAAATTATAATAATGATAAAATTATTCAGAATAATAAAAATATAAACTCTTATGAAAACTATCAAACACTTTTAAAAGAATTAGATAATCAATCAGAGATGATGAGTATATTTGAAAAGTTTCAAATCGTATCCTTATTAAAAGAAAATTATTTATATTTTTATAACAATCTATTTGATGTAGCAAAATTATTTACTAATCTGAGTATAATTGAGTATTCTTTTTGTGGTTTTAATTGTACTAATTTATTAATGAGAAAATCATTTGAAAATCAGAATGGCGATGTTTCTAGATTTATAAATGATCATTTTATGTTAACGTATATGTATTTTATGATTTGTAATAGTAACATACATGGGGGTGTCTTATATGGCAATAATATATCTCAAAAGAATAAAATTAATATGAATATAAATGATTTACAGAGAAAAGAAATGAACAATGAAGACAATGAGTATAAGGAAAAAATGGAAAATGTGGAAAAAAATATAAATACTACTATTAGGAATGATGAAAATAATAACAATAATAGTAATAATAATAATAATAATAATTATTTAATATCATTATCTAGTATGGATAAAAAAATAAAAATAAATAATCACATATCTATACAACCACAAAGTGTATATTTGAAAAATATATTTTTTTCTTTTAAAAACAATCCAATGTATAAATATTATCATCATTGTAGTATACTAAGAAAAGAATTATATGATAGATATATTATGATCGTTATAAGAAAATTAACAAATGAATATATAAACGATTTTGAAAGTGTTCTTTCCAAATATTGTTTTCTTTTAAGAGCTAACCATGAATTGTTTTCTAGTATTTTTCCCTCCTATATATTACTAATTATAAATTATTGGAATGGTCAATATATAAATGAATATAACCTATCAAAATATGAAGAATTAAAAAAAAAAAACCATTGTGATAATACATTTAATAATGAATATGATAATAAAATATTTATAAATAAAATCGAATTGAATAATTTTAAAACAGCTTTATATTCGAATAAAGTAAATGAAATAATTGATAATTTTACACCAAGCTCTACAAATTGTGACAATAGAAAAAAACATATTAATGAAATTATTCTATTTCTAGAAACATTTATTACACCTAAATTTATTGCTCTCTTTTTTCCTTCTTATTTAAAATATTTAAAAGACGGAACAAAACAAAAAAAATGTGTGTTAAATTTTATTGGAAATCAAGCAGTATCTATAGAGACCTATTTTGAAATGAGGAATATCCTCAAATTAAATGACATAGCATTCTTTAATTATTTTTTTCAATATTAAATATAAGGATATATATATATATATATA